>NW_026898024.1:0-41853 GCF_033153095.1 Gastrolobium bilobum | reverse complement strand
TGGATGATCTTCTTTTTTTGTTATCCTATGGTATATATATGTGTGCTAACTTCTATGAATAGAATCCTTACACAACCTGCCTTGTGTAAAATTCCATCCTAGTCATTCTGTTAATAAAAAATGTCTAGGCAAGTTTGAAGAAGTTCATCATGATGAGCTTTCAATGGAATTGTACTTTACTAATGTTACCCTGTACATAGGAGTAAAAATTGGAGAGTTCAGATGGTCATCTCCCTTAAGTTTACTATGTTCAGTATTTAATTAAATTCTAGTGGTCTAAGAATAAGAGGTCCTAGAGAAAATGCTTATAATAGTTTGAAGCTAACCATTCCTACTCTAAGGTCACTTTGTTTAATTTTTAAGCATTTAAAAATATCAGTAATTCAATTGACATATATATATAAATACACACACATAAGTAAAAGATACATACATGAGTCATTTATGTTGTTTATGCATAGCCTCATTGTCTAGAAATTTGCATTGCAGGTCAGAACTTGACGGGTTTGGCTGGGAGCCCTGCATATGTTGCACCAGAAGTGTTGTTGGGGAGATACTCAGAAAAGGCGGATATATGGAGTGCTGGAGTGCTCCTGCATGCTCTGTTGGTTGGTGTTCTTCCATTTAAAGGGGATTCACAAGAAGCAGTTTTTGAGGCTATTAAGAATTCCAAGCTAGATTTCCAAACCGGGATGTGGGAATCAATATCTAAACCTGCACGAGATCTTGTTGGGAGAATGCTGACAAGGGATATTTCAGCAAGGATAACAGCTGATGAAGTACTTAGTAAGTTTATGATAGATTATTAATGTTTTGTAGCGTGCTTTATCTCTCTTCCTCAATGATGAATACACCAAAGACTAGTTGTATTTGGTCTGATTTTTTTTTTTAATCTTGAAATAATTAAAATTAGAAATTTCCAAGTTTTGTTGAAAAGTATCTTTGCCTTTCACATGAATTCTTAATAATTAGAAGGATTGCCTTGTGTTGGTTGGGATAACAGTGGGAATCTGTTAATTCTCACTTACTTTTGTTAGTTTTTATTATGTGTTCTTCTATGTGGTTGAGGCTCTCTTTTTCTCCCTAATGTTTTTAAACAGGAAATAAAATGACAGTACTTTTAGAGAGAGAGCTTGTTCCGATGGCGTCGAGGATTTGGTTTCTGCGAGTACCGTTGAGGAGAGTGTCCACAAAAGACGTTTGTTGTTGAACTTCTCTTCGCATCTCTGAAGCACAAATTGATGTGCCTGGGAACTTGTTCGATTTCAAAGCGATTCTAGTTCTTGACCTAGAAACCGCCACTGAAATTGGATTTGCGGGTAGAATTTTGGTTTGGAGGGTTTTGGGAGGGTTTAACGCAGCCATCTTTTCACTGAACCGCTTCTCGTGTTTGGTTCGCGTAGCGTCTTAACAAGGTTAATTTGGAACTTCGATGATACATAATGTAGTGAATCATATGCTCGGAAAAAGAAAGAAAAGGTGCACATATGCTTTGGAATATTTTTTTAACGAAGAGGGTAATTTATTATTTAGATCTCTCATGAGTCATGATGATCAGGATTGGTTCATAAAATGCTAGATTGAAATTAATGTTAAACAAATTTGTTTATTATTAGTTAAAAGAATAGAAAAATATGTAATCATAATAAATTAATTCTAGATTGTAGTAAAAATCATCAAAACATAACCAATCACCAAACTGAATTCATAATTTTTATAAATATAATCAAAACAATTAGTAATTCATGAAAATTGTGAATTTAAAAAATTTTAAACCCAAAGTTTCTGGTTAGCTCATTACAAGTTGAGAGAAAAGTAAATTAATATGGATTGAATTTTGGTAACTTAAACCAGATTAATTGATAAGTCATGACTCAATTTAACAACTCCGGTATCAAGGTACAAGTGTTTACCCTCCTTTCGCTTTGAGTCAACTATGTATTATGGTAAAATAAGAATAAAAATTTCATGGATATGTCTTAAACATAATTTACTAATAAAATTGATTCATGAATTTTTGCCCTCATTTCTACTCTCATGGCTCAAAGTATTCTATCAAATCTGAAAAAAAAAGAGGGATTTAGTGTGTCCTTTTAAAGGACGTAAATTATGTCCTTTTAAGCATAAATAGTTTTGTCAATAAAGAGAGGACAAATGGTATATTTTAAGGGATAAGATATTGTGACACACAAATAATGTTACGCACAATGTTACGACCACATCTTAACCGTTGATTTTCGCCAATCAACGATTATCATTTATTACGAATTAATAATTAATTAATGAGTTTGATTTGAAAAATGATAACCGTTGACTGGCGGAAATCAACGGTTAACATGTGGTCGTAACATTGTGCGTAACATTATTTGTGTGTCACAATATCCTATCCCATATTGTAATTAAAATAAGAGATAATTCTCTTTTTGTTTTTATTAGAAGAATGGGATGATTCTCTATAATTTAACCTTATCTTTGGATTGAGGGGAGAAAAGGGAAGAAAGTTTTTAAAGTTTCAAATCTTTTATCAATTGACTGAAGAGAAAAAAAAAATAAAGGAACTAAAATAATAGAAATCAAAAATTAAAAAAATTAGCGTCATCTTTTTTTTAATCTTTTCTCTCATTTTCTTCCATGTCATTAAAAAATTATTAGGGCCTCTTTGGATGGGTTTTTCTCTCTTCAAAAGTTGTTTTACTTCAGGAAAAAAAAAAGCATGTGTGGGAGAAATATGTTTGGGCGTCTACTTTTAAAAAGAGTAAAAGTCATAAAAAAAGTTAAAAATCTTTTTTTTTAAATGAAAATTTTAGCTTCTAAAAATAACATAAGTTAAAACACAAATATTTTTTAAAAATCTAAATAACTTTAACTTTTATAAAAAGTACTTCTAAAATAAATAAAATATAAAAATATTTTTTTTGAAAACTCATCCAAACAATCACTTATTCTCATAGAAGTGAAATAGAGCACTTTTATTATTATTGTGAATTTAAATTGGAATCAAGGAAAGGGAACACCCATTTATCAAGTGTATATTATTTTATTTTTTAAAAATTCCTGATATGAATTAAGAGAAATCAAATAAAGGAAATTCAAGAAAAAACAAAGTCAGGTATTGGATGAAGGAAATTCCTAAGATAGAAATTAAATAGAAATTAGGGAACAAATTAGGGAGAAAGTCAAGAAGAATATCAGAAATTTGTGTAAGGAAAAAAGTCCAATATGATGACAATATTGAATGGTAATTAACCTGGTATTGACCAATCATAAAGGGGGAATAAATACCAATGATTTTCAGATTTCAAATTTGAATTACCATTTCAAAATCCAAGTTAAAGTTATTCATTAGTATTTTATAACAACTCCTACTTTATACATGTTCAATGTTAATATGATGACAATATTGAATGGTAATTAATATGATGAAAATGAGAAACGTGTGCAAGGAAAAAAGTCCAATTTAGTTAATATGATGACTATTAAATGGTAATTAATCTGGTATTGAACAATATAAAGAAGGGAATAAATACCAATAATTTTCAGAATTCAATATTCGGATTACCATTTCAAAATCCAAATTAAAGTTATTCATTAGTTTTTTAAAACAGTTCCTACTTTATACATGTTCAATGCTTTTTCTTATATAATTTGACGATATTCATTTTTTTTTTCTTACTAGTTCATTATTTTTCTTACCTAATTTGACCCTGTTGATTTTTTTATTCCATAAAATGTAATTTGTTATTCCCATGGGATTGGCGGTATCAGATTGATCAAAGTTAAGAGCAATATTAAAAAAAACTTTTTATCTTTCTTTCTTTATTTTTTAACTTTTCAAAAATTTTAAAAATAGCAGAGGCGAAGATTAACGACCCGTTTGAATGAATTTTTTATTTCAAAAATTGCATTTTATAAGTAAAAAGATATATTTTTCACTATAAGTTATTTTAGATTTCTATTTAAAAAAAAGCAAATATTACCGTTACTTATATAATTATATATAACAAATAAAATTTACTGAAATGTAGCTGGTGCTCCGAGCCTACCTAAGCATAATGTGGTTCCATTCGCCTTGCATCATCTCTTGGTCACACGTTGGAAAAGATACTTGTCCTGTTTGTCGTGAGCGTTTGTAATTAAGCTGTTAATTTCTATGTCCCAATTTGATATTCTAATTAAGGTTAGATATTTGGACCAAGGTAAAAAAAAAAATTTCTTGTTTTTTTTCAATTGATATATATTTAGTACAATGTTTTTTTCCTTTCTTTTTTTACTTCATAGCTATGCATATTGAAATTTTGCATATGGTTGCTTGGCTGAGTTGCTTATTCGTTTATATAAAGGGCTTTAGTTTAAGCGAGCATTAGTATTTCTCCTTCTATATATGGACATGCATTTGTCATATGCAATGGCTATTGAAATATCATCATTGATTGCTATCATAAATCTTAATCTCTTAATCGTAAAATATTTAAAATAATTATCTTCTATCATACATAAATAGTGATATCGAGAAATTAAGTTAGTGTTATTTCATATTATCAAGGATTTAAATTGATTTCTTTTTAATATTAAATGCACATCATCATTTGAAATAAAACTTAATTTCAAAAATAAAAAAATTCAAGTAAATATTTTAAAGATTAAAATAATAATTTATTTCTGGACAATAAGTTCGTCATATCTGAACAAGTGTTTGCAAATAGATCTCATGTAAAAAAAAATCTTCAATGCACTGGTGGTTCCTTTAATTTCCTTTTTTTACCTATATTTTTTATTATATTTCCCTTTTAAGTCTTAAAAAAAATTTCCTCAAGAAAATTTTTCCCATGAATTTTGTGGTGACTTCGGCAAGGGCACTAATCGTACAAGTAATATATATATATATATATATATATATATATATATAATATATATATATATAGTGAAATTAAATGGGTTTGTCATTCTCTATGCAATTAAATTTGGATTGCAGTAACTTATCAAAAAAAAAAAATTTGGATTGATCTTAAAATGATTTGTTGAGAATATTGATTTTAATTGTAAAATGAATTTTTTAAAGAAAGTATTTTTAATTTTTAATGTTAAGAATCAAGAACAGTTTGCAATAACAAAGGACGCAAGAAAACAATTCACTTTTAATTAAGAACAAAAAGATATAGTTAGGATTCGACTTCCCCAACAATTTCCTAACGAGTCTAACTTTTATTTAATTAATATTCAAATCAATTATTGACAATTCTTTCTAATTTAACTAAAATCCCCAATTCCTTGGTGATTTTAGTTCAAAACAATAGATGCACGCTTATGGAA
This sequence comes from Gastrolobium bilobum, assembly GCF_033153095.1. NCBI lineage: Eukaryota > Viridiplantae > Streptophyta > Magnoliopsida > Fabales > Fabaceae > Gastrolobium > Gastrolobium bilobum. The sequence continues at coordinate 36,543 of NW_026898024.1, read as the reverse complement.
TGTATGTTGATATATTTGATAAACGCTGTGTTTTTGCAATGGAGACCTAAGTTGTTGATCTATGTCATATTATGTTATCTGTTGATGTGTTCCCTTATTTTTAAAATTTCAAGTTTGAATTTTTATTAAGCTTTGTTCTTCTTATTCAAAAAATGTCTTTTTCATCCAAAAAAATATAATAAAATTTGTAACTACTAAAAACATATTATGATACAGTTTCAATCTAAAAAAAAATTAGTTTGATTCAATTTTTTGTTTCCTATTTTTAATGTAACAAAATAAGTAATTTTAATTCAAATTTATGTTTCTTATTTTTATTATTTAAAGTTCCAAAAAAATAAAATAAAAAATTCATACTGTAACTACTTATTTTGTTTCCTATTTTTAATGTAGACGTCATAAGTACTTTTAATTCTAATTTTTGTTTCCTATTTGAAACTTTAAATTTACAGTTTTAATTTTTTTTAAGATTTGATCATTGGAATTCAAAATATGTCTTTTTTTATCCAATTTTTTCTTTCCTATTTTTAATGTAACAAAATATGTAACTTTAATTCAAATTTATGTTTCTTATTTTTGAAATTTAAAGTTTCAATTTTTATTAACCTTTGTTGATCAATAGAATTCAAAGTATGTCCTTTTTTATCCAAAATAAATAAATAAAAAATGTCTATAACTACTAAAAACATGTTATGATACAATAATCGTAATAACAAAATAAGCATTTTTAATTCAAATTTTTGTTTCCTATTTTAAAAATTTAAAGTTTGAATTTTTACTAAGCTTTAAACACTGGAATTCAAAATATGTCTTTTTAAAGAAATTCAAAGTATCTTTTTTTTTTATCCAAAACAAAACCTCTGTAACAACTAAAAATTGTGTTTTTTTAAAAAAATTTAAAAGTTTGTATTTTTATTGTCCTTAATTCAGGCAAGGACACGATAATAGGAAGAAGAAAATATTATCTTTAACAGGTTATTTCTTTCTTTCTTCTTAAAATATAATTGGAATTTGGAACGACGGTCCATCACTATCCTGATCTTTCATCAGGATGCTGCACCTCATACAACTCATTTAATGATGGTTTCGAAATTTTAAAAACAGTAGTTTTGGAAATTGATTGCCTTACTTAAAAGTTTAATCATCGTTTCAAAATTTGAAGAACAGTTGTTTTGGGGCTTTTTTACCTTTATAACCTTTTATTAATAATTAATTACCAAATTGACCTTCATTATAAACTATTTCAAAAATTTAACCTCCCCAACAAACATAACACCAATCTGCCCCTGTTTGACCGTTGACCATCAAGTCTACCCGGGTACTCCCCTCCCTACCCGGGTATTTTTTGAAATTTTTGCCTACCCGGGTAGGGAGGGGTGTACCCGGGTAGAGTTCTTCAATCTGGAAAAATAGTTAAATTATTTACCCGGGTACATAGGGGTGTACCCGGGTAAATCTCCACCAGAAACCCCAAAACCCCTCCTAGATCTCTGCAGCAGCCAACAGACATACAATTTACAAAATCGGTTTCTCCTCCTTATCTTCATCTTATGTTAATTTTTTTATCCCATCTTCCCACGGTATTGTCACCTACCATTTGCTATGGTTTTTTCAAATCTTGGGTTGGTTGAAAGTTCTAAACTTTTTTTTGATTTCTTTGCAAGTTTGGTTTTGAATGAATGCTTCTGAGAAAAGGGTACCTTTCAACTTTACTGCTCTTGTACTTGTTCCTCATACAATTTTTTCCTAATCTAGTTTGTTGCAGTTTTTGAACAGGTATCGCTTCTTGTCATTGGATGTGTGAATTTCTGAACCTATTCGACAGAGGCCATGCATTATTCTGCCTCCTCCTGCTTCATTTTGCATCCAAGGCCTGGTGTCAGTTTCCGAGTTCTGTTAGAATTCCTGGTGATGACTTGTTAATGTAAGTAAACTTACAAGTGCTATAGGAGTTGTTATGTAGCAGTCTCTTGAGTTCAATGGGATTTCATTTTAGTCTCTTGAGTTTTATTTCATTTTGGGGTTTTTGACAGAGATTTACCCGGGTACACCCCTCCCTACCCGGGTAAATAATTCAAACATTTTCCCAGATTGAAGAACTCTACCCGGGTACACCCCTCCCTACCCGGGTAGACAAAAAATTTCAAAAAATACCCGGGTAGGGAGGGGTGTACCCGGGTAGGCTTGGTGGTCAACGGTCAAACAGGGGCAGATCGGTGTTATGTTTGTTGGGGAGGTTAAATTTTTGAAATAGTTTATAATGAGGGTCAATTTGGTAATTAATTATTAATAAAAGGTTATAAGGGTCAAAAAGCCGTTGTTTTGGAAATACGATGTTCCATATTCCATACTTCCAATTAACGTGTTCAGCCAATGTGTTGTAGAACAATAATGACATCGCGTCCTTCGAAGATGGCCAGCCGAATCGTCGACGTTAATCGTTTGGCTGTGTATCTCTTCAGCGTCATTATATATGACAGAGTCGTTTGTTTTTTTGTCTTCGTCTTATGTTCCGTGTATTTTTCATCCAAAATTGGTCATCCTCATATTTTTCCATGGCTGCTTCATCGTCACAAAAGCGAATGAAAATGGAGATCACTGGTGATCAGTCTCTGAAACATCTGTCGTCGGATAAGTTTGCTTGCTGGGAATTTTATCAACTAGCCGAATCAAAATATGTCTACGAGCGTGTTTCGCTGGATAAGTTCGCGCTGGGACCATTGGAGTGGGTCACAAATACCAAGCCTTTCCTTCACCGAGTTAGGGCCATGGGCAGTGAAGAAGAACAAGGTGAGGCTTACTATGACCCAGCGCAAGTATACAAAAGGTTTCGACAAGTTTAATTTTTGAAGCGTTGTAGGGAGAGTGGCAATCCGGAGGTGTTGTATCGTGAGGGCTTGGTCAATTACTTTCGAGAGACATCGATTGCGGATGTGCAAGCTTTGGCTCTTCAAGGCAATAAGACTGCAGCGCTGAAAGGTCACCACGATGCCAAGTACGCATCTTCCATCATATTGATGGCCAATGTTGATGAAGATGAGAGGTCTGTGGGCTTTGAATTTTTTCGTTCGCTGGATAATAAGTGCCTTTTGAGGCACTGCAGACAACGTGTAAGACTTTTCATCAGGTCCTTATGGGTGCGCAAGGAGATGGATTATCCCGAAATTCCCATTTGCAATCCCAGCATATGTGAAACACGATTCACTGAGAATGACCCTTCCTCATCAGAGAACCATGAGATTAATAACATGCTTGGGAATAGGATCTGTCAACGTTGCAAGGCGGATTTTGAAGTCTACTTATTTTGCATAATGACTTTAATCTAATTTAGTTTCTGGTGGTGTTGGTTTAGGCTGTTTTTTATCTGTTTTAGTTATTTTATGTGTTTTGTTGTATTTCCTTATCTTTCTATGTTCTGTTGTTATGTTATTTCCAATTTCAACTTAATGAATGTTACTGTTTTCTACTTTTGATATGTGTTTTATCATATACTATACAATTTATTTCAACTTAGTTGACATGTCTGTAGAGGATGATTAATCTGAATGTCAAGAATTGAAAAAATTATACAAAAAATTGTTTTGAGATAAAAGGCACACCCGACTTAAACTGATGGTTATATATATAAAAAAACTCTTTCTGTGTTTAGAGTTGCAATATTTTACTCAAAACACTTCTAAATAGTCAACGTTTTCAACTTCCTACTATCCCCAACGTGCGATTTCGTTTATGGAGTAAATAATGGACAAGATTCTATGCATTCGAACAATAAGACTAATATTAGCACAGAATGTTTTTGTTTTGTATCACATTGAATTTCGAGTCTTTGGCTATTGGAGTGCACTTGGATAATAAATAATTTAATCAAGTATTAATTTGAAACTACACAAACGGTTGCTGATTTTTTTAATTACTTACATCAATTATAATAACTAATCCAAATTTTCATCTGTGTTCTTCAGTTTGTGATTATCGACGCATTACAACTATGAATTAGTATGGCTGTTTGTTGGTTTAAAAAAGGTTTCGGTTGGTTTCCTATTTTGGTTCAACAAAGTTCACGGCAGATTTAAAAAAAAATTATTGTGTAATGCGCGTTGCAACAAACCAATGAAGGAATATTGGATTGTGATATAGCATTGCCATAAATAACTCTCATGTGCTTCATTCTTTGTATAAGCTGTGACTGAAGGGTTTGCCACTTAATGAGTATCATGTGCACTATAATCATTATTGAATGCCAAAGGTCATGCATCAAGAAACTTCTCTGTCATCGAGTGAGCATCCTCAAGTGGGGAGTACATTATTGCCCATCGATTTTGACACCAAAAAAATAAAACCTTTGGCGCCAATAAATCACCTTTCCCAATTGTTTTAAAAAAATTATCTGTCAAGGCAAATAAAAAAAAATAGAAGGAACGTTTCCGCCAAGCTAATATTACCTCATAATATTGTCTCTTCATATTCCAACTGCCTACACCCAGCTGAACTGTGGTTTCAACATCCTCTTCTTGCAACAACAAGCGAGTTAATCAAGCAACATGAAACGTTAAATGTACGTTGTGAAGCATCTTATACGCAGGTCTACACAACAATGTCTAACAACGACGATGTATTCAAAACTCCTTCCAGGAAAAGAAGGAACCAAGGTGGCATTGAATCGAAATAGTTGACTGGTAACGTCGACTTTTGTTCTTGCGTTTGACAGTTATTTCTCATTCTACTATTTAATTCATTGAAATCATTGCTGTGTAGAAAATCTTTTGGGGTCTTCTCCCTCCCACGTTGGCAGGTAATTTTAATTCGTCATAGATATTACTTGCCGTTAATGGATTTTGTATATTAATATCAACACAATTTAGTTAATTTTGATATTGTTCCTTTTTAAATATGTAGCATTTCTGAGGTATGCAACATGAGGAATGACAGAAGCTGCAACAAACAATGGCTACGTAATATTACAAATGGTCTGTTTCGTTGTTTCTTAGCGTAATATAACACACGATTATGATTATGATAAAATCGTATCTAATTCCTCCCTTACACACATTATTAAATCGTTTCCTTTTAATGGTATGTAAAGAAGAAATCTTCCATAAACTTCGATTAGTTGTGTTCTTATATAATGGACTTTGTAAAAAAAAATGTAGAAAATCTTTCTCCATTAACTGCGTCGACAATTGGAAGGTCAATTTATTACTTGGGTTAACTCTTTTACTAATCATTACTGAGTATAATTCCTTCTTTTTTTTAAACATACAGCGTTACTCAGATCACCGGTATGAGCTCGGAGTTTATATGTAATAGACAACCTCTCCATGGCATAACTAACAGTACGTAACTCTCTTCCTCCTGTTCAGAGTTTTTATTGTTTTGGGGTAAAAGAAAACAGTGAAAAACAAAACAACCTGAACGTCATTTTTTTTTAACATTAGTTTATTTTATTGTATACCAATATAGAAGTTTTATTATTAATTTAAACATCTCATGTTTACTGTGATCCCTTCCATCATTAAGCCTCTAATTTTAGATTACTATCTTCGATAAAATTGGCATTGTTGTGTCGACATCTAATTTATATTATCTATATTGTGTAGAAAATATATCTCTGTTTACTCCGTCATGTGTTGCCAGGTAAACTAATTCCGTTTTCTAATCGTGAAAAATTCAAGTATGTTATATTTTTTATAACAGCTTCATGTCATATAGAGTATTTTAAATTTTTTGCTCACCAATCAGTGCATACGAAAACAAAAAAATACTCTGTCGAATGTTAAATCAATCATTGCTAGAGATTATATTCATTCTCCTCCGACGGAAGGTAATGTTTTCTATAAATTACGCATTTCTTATAAATGTATAATTTCATATTTCATATCAAGTCTGTATGAAACTTATAGTTTTTAACGTTTTGATTTTTTTTATTATATTTTTTAGATAGCAAAAATGCTAGATTAAGGAGGAAAGGTATAATGGTTCAAAAGAAAACTTCCGAGACATGTGTAACATCATAAGATATACCACGTATGCTTCACTTAACAGGTAATTCATGTTCGACTAAGTTAAACTGCAGTCGTGTGTCATAAGAGGATGAACTCTGATTAGTTGTGCTCTTATATGTTTTTAAATCTGTATTTTTTTTATGTAGAAAATCTTTCTCCGTTATCTGCGTCCACCATTGGCAGGTAACTTTTTTGCTTAGGTTAATTCATTTAGATTTGATTATTAATCATTCATTTTTCCTTTCTATTTTAAAACTTACAGTCTTACTCAGATCACCAGTGAACGAAATGAGTTTACATGCAGCAGACAACATCTTTATGATATAACTAATGGTACGTAACTTTCTTTCTCCTATACAGAATTTTGATTGTTGTTACGTACAAAATAAAAAATTATATTATGTCAAATTTTATTTTATTTTTCGCCATAGTTGTGTTGCCATCTAATGTATTTTATCTATATTGCGTAGAAAATCTGACTCCGTCACCCGTTGGCAGGTACATTATGTGTGTTTACTTAGCCTTAAATTTTAGCGCATGTTACTTTTCTTATAAAAGGCAAGCCCAACTTATGAATAATATGTTTTTTTTTTTAACCAAGCAGTGCATACGAAAATAATAAGCATACTCTGTCGAGTGTTAGATCAACCATTGCTAAAGATTATATTCATTCTCCTCCCACGGAAGGTAATGTTTTCTGTAAATTACGCATTTCTTATAAATGTATAATCTGATATTTCATATGAAGTCTGTATGAAACTTAAAGTGGTTAACGTTTTGTTGTTTTTTTGTTACATTTTTTAGATAGCAAAAATGCTAGATTAAGGCGAAAATGTATAATGGTTCAAAGGAAAACTTCTAAGAAATGCGTAACATCACACGATATACCACGTATGCTTCACTTAACAGGTAATTCATGTTCGACTAAATTGAACTGCAACAGTGTGTTATAAGAGGATGAACTATGATTAGTTGTGTTCTTATATTTTATGAAATCTGTATTTTTTTTATGTAGAAAATCTTTCTCCGTTATCTGCGTCCACCATTGTTAGGTAATTTTATTGCAAGTCCGCTGATTCATTTAAATTTCATTATTATTCATTCAATTTTTTTTTCTGTTTTAAAACTTACAGCCCTACTCAGATCACCAGTGAACGAAATGAGTTTACATGCGGCAGACAACATCTTCGTGATATAACTAATGGTACGTAACTCTCTTTCTCCTATACAGAATTTTTATTGTTGTTACGAAAATAAAAAAACTTATATTATGTCAATTTTGAATTTTTTCTGCGCCATAGTTGTGTTGGCATCTAATTTACTTTATCTATGTTGCGTAGAAAATCTAACTCCGTTGACTCCGTCAACTGTTGGCAGGTACTTGCATATGTGTTTTTTAAGCGTTATATTTTAACGCATGTTACTTTTCTTATAAAAGGCAAGCCCAACTTATGAATAATATGTTAAATTCTTTTTTTTAAACAATCAGTGCATACGAAAACAGTAAGCATACTATGTCGAATGTTAGATCAACCATTGCTAAAGATTATATTCATTCTCCTCCCATAGAAGGTAATGTTTTCTGTAAATTACGCATTTTAGTTAGGGTTATATAAGGTAATATTTCATGTCAACTACAAATTCAAAATTAAAGTGGTTAAAGTTTTGTTGCTTTTTTTTTTAGTTGGCCAAAATGCTAAAATTAGGCGGAAAGGATTAATGGTTCAAAAGAAAACTTCTAAGCAATGTGTAGTGATAAACGATATACCAAAGATGCTTGACTTAACAGGTAATTCATCCTTGAGTCAAATGAACTATAACCATGTGTTACAAAAAATTTAATACATGTACTCTGTTGATTCCTACTCATAGTACAAATGGAGAGCATTTGCTTGATTCATTATATGAAACTTTCTTTTGTTAATTTTTAAAAAATTTCAATGCTGTTGCAGATTCTGAAATCAATGACAGAAATGTGCCAGACATTACCTCTACCAGTGAAGGTGCACAATTGATAAATTTAATATATTGGAAAAATAAAATCGTGTTGGGCTGTCTTTTTATTATTTACATTTTTTTTTGTTTCAAATATGCATATAAATAATTCCATTATACCAAATATGATTTCTATCAGCAACGGTCTTTGTATTACTTTTAAATTTTTGATTATTTTATTTCTTTGTGTTCATTTATTGTACCTATTTTTTCTTTGAGTACATAAAAAACAATTGGTATTGAAATGTATTTTTTTGTTCTCAATCCATTTTTTCTTTATGTAACAGATATAGAAATCAATAATTCCAATGTGCCTAGCACGACTTCTAACAATGAAGGTCTTTATTTTAATTTCTATTTGATTTTTTTGTTTACAAATGATATTATCCGTCTAACGTTCAGACTGCATTTTTTGTAAATTTTTAGAATATTGGGACGCTGGGGATCCTACTTTTCTCTGTGACCATTGTGGAGCAAACATGTGGTATGAAGAGAGAAATAAGAAGGATCGTAAGCCAAGTGCACCACAATTTACTTTATGCTGCGACAATGGAAAAGTTAAAATTCCTTTATTGAAAGCTGCTCCAGATACTTTGCTTCAATTGCATGTTAATTGAAATGCGAGGAGCCGCCATTTTTTGTGAAATATCAGAGTGTACAACATGATTTTTTCCTTCACATCCTTTGGAGCAAAATTGGATGGATCAGTAAATCAAGGTTCTGGCCCATACTGTTTTAGAGTTGGGGGGCGAGATCATCATTTAATGGGTAGCCTTCTACCGGCTGATAGTCAGACTCCAAAATTTGCTCAGCTGTATATATATGATACTGACCACGAAGTGGACAACAGACTGGGTTGTCTAAGGCATATTCATTTTCTGACAAAATCTCATTGTTCATTTATGGTTTATATTTTTATGTTTATTTTATATTAGCGAATGATTTATTTTGTAATTATATTTGCAGTTGCACAAGTATTGAAGATAAGCTCGATCCCGAAATTATCCTATCGTTGAAGCAGATGTTGGATAAGCACAATAGTATAGCTCAGTCCTTGCGGTGCGATAGAGACTGTTATAAAGAAGATGACTTTAATGGTGTGAAGTTGAAGCTTATTCGAAAGTGTGGTAGTGATGGAAGAGTTTATAATCTTCCGACAGCATCCGAATTGGCTGCTTTGATTGTTGGAGATATAGACAGTGCTATGTGTGATAGGGATATCATTATTGAGACCCAAGATAGAGTACTGCAGCGCATCGATGTGAAGCATCCATTATATCTTGGCTTGCAGTATCCATTGTTATTTCCTTACGGTGAAGACGGTTATCGCGATGATGTCCAGCGTACTGTCGTGTCCAGTGGTAGGACTAATGCAAGAGTTGTTATCAGCATGAAGGAATTCTTTTCTTTTCGACTTCAGATGCGATCAGGAGAGTCAGAAATTCTTCTTCGATCAAAGAAACTTTTCCAACAATTTCTGGTTGATGCGTACACTATGATTGAGTTTGAACGACTTAATTTCATTCGATATAACCAGAGTCATCTCAGAGCTGAGTTGTACAAAAATATAAAACATTCATTCGACAGAGGTGAAGATGCAGTCGTAAATACTGGAAAGCGTATCATTATACCTACTTCATTCACAGGCGGACCTAGATATATGGCTGAAAATTGTAAAGATGCTTTTCAATTTTTCGTTGGGCTGGGTATCCTCATCTTTTTACAACAATTACCTGCAATCCTAAGTGGCCAGAAATCACACGAGTTGTAAGGGATAGACAGCTTAGCGCTGAAGATAGGCCTGATATTCTATGCAGAGTATTCAAGTTCAAATTAGACGAATTGTTACATGATTTGAGGAAACAAAATGTTCTTGGCAAAGTTATTGCATGTAAGTATATGCTAAACTTATTTATTTTTTATTCATAATTTAAATCAATTTTTAAGGGAATTTATCATGACATGCAATAAATCTGTCTATAACATTGTTATTTTCTTATCATTATTTCTGTTGTATTTTGGTCAATGTAACAGATGTTTGTACAATCGAATTCCAAAAGCGCAGACTACCTCATGCTCATATTCTGCTATTCTTGCACCCTTCAAACAAGCCTGAAAGTGCTCTTGATATTGATAAATTGATTTCAGCGGAAATTCCTATCAAGGATTCCAATCATTTGCTGTTTCAAGCTGTCACAAATTACATGGTACATGGCCCATATGGTCCTGAAAATTACAAATCTCCTTGCATGAAGGACGGACGGTGTTCCAAAAAACTTCTGCTCCCGTACTTCTATTGATGACGATGGATTCCCTCATTATAAGAGAAGAAATGATGCGAGAGTTGTGAACAAAAATGGTGTCGAACTTGATAATCGTTATGTTGTGCCGTATAATGCACAACTTCTTTTAAAGTATCAGGCTCATATCAATCTTAAATATACTTGCCAAAGAAGTGCCATTAAATATCTTTTTAAATACATTCACAAAGGGAATGATAGAGTGACAGCTGCCATACATCATGCAGAAGATGAAATAAAAATGTTTTATGAGTGCAGGTACTCAAAATTATCTCTGATATGATTTAGCTTCTCCCAAAAATCGACGTGTCTTTTTTCATGATCTTTCAACTTTGTTGTTTTAATTATTTATTTATTATAGGTATGTCTCCGCATGTGAGCCTGCTTAGAGAATTTTTGGATTTGACATTCATTCCAGGTACCCCCTGTTTAGATATTGCCATTTCACCTGCCCAATGAAAAGAACATTATTTTCAGTGATAATGCTTCAATTTCTGATGTCAAGACAAGGGCAGAGTCTAGACTATCAATCTTTGAGTCTTGGATGGATGCAAATAAAAAATATCCAGAAGGTAGGCATCTAACTTATGTAGAGTACCCGGCTGAATTTGTTTACAAAGACCAAACTCATGAATTGAATCCTAGAAAAGTGGGATTTTCAATTAGGAGAATAAATCGTTTTTCTGCCAATAATGGAGAAGATTCCTATCTTCGCACGTTGCTTACTTTTCAAAGGGGGTGTACCCAACGTTATTAAAACCGGCCCAGTCATTGACCCGGTCGATGTATTGGGTCAGTGGGTCACTGGTTCAACCGCATGACCCAGTAATTATATACAATTTTATAATTTATATTAAAAAATTATAAATATACTCAAATATCTAAAAAAATAATAAAATTTCAAATATTTCAATATAAAAAATAATAAATCACATATTATTATCCAATAAAGGATCAAATAAAAATATACTGATCGTGATACGGGGCTTTAAATTCAGAAAATGACATCTCTAACTATAAATCAAATCAAGATTTTCTGCATAATGCATAATTGAGATAATATTAGTATTGTAGGTAAATAACTTATGTAAGTCAATAAGCAAAAAAATATTCAAATATGTCCATTATGATTTATTTTTTTTGAAAAAAAAAATTGGGATTTTTTTTTTAGGACCGGGCCGGGTCACCGGTTTTCATGAAAACCGGCCGGGTCGGTCCGGTTTTAATAACTATGGGTGTACCAGTTATGAAGATCTCAGAACAATCAATGGCGTGCTTTTTCCTACATTTAAGGATGCCTGCTATTCTTTAGGACTTCTAGATGATGTCAATGAGTATATTGATGCAATTAAAGAGGCAAGTTCATGGGGTTCTGCTGCTTATCTTAGATCTCTGTTTTCTCTATTGTTATTTACCAACTCAATGAACAGGCCTGAAAAAGTCTGGGAAGAGTGTTGGAAATTTTTATCCGACGACGTTCTTTATCGGTATAGGAAAAGAATAGGGCGTCAAGGTACGTGTTATGATAATATTTAACGCATTTATATTTTTTAAAAACCGAAATCAATATATGTTGCTTTACTGTTTATTTCGCTATTTTTTTACCCGAATTCAGCATATGTTGCTTTATTATTTATTTCGGTTTTGTTCTTTCCTTTATATCTTTCTCTTTGTTAATTTTAACTTTTTTTTCTTTGAATTTTATGGTTTTTTTAGATGCGCTTCTTATAGAAGAAAGTATAAAAAACATAACACTTGCTGAAATTGATAAGGTGCTGCAGAGCAATGGTAAATGCCTCTCTGATTACCCGTCAATGCCTCGCATCACCAGGGAATCGTTGCTTGATATGCAGAATCGATTAGTGGTTGATGAATTGATGTATGACACATTTTCATTGGGAGAAGAGCATGAAAGACTATTGAATTCCCTCACTGATGAGCAGAGAGTTGTTTATGACAAAATCATTTCAGCAGTTACAGCAGGTAAAGGAGGGTTATTCTTTCTATATGGATTTGGTGGCACAGGAAAAAAATTTATTTGGAATACTCTTTCAGCATCTGTTAGATCAAAAGCTGAAATAGTACTTAATGTTGCTTCTAGCGGAATTGCTTCCTTTCTGCTTCCTGGAGGACGAACAACACATTCTAGATTTTGTATTCCTATTCAGATCAATAAAGATTCAACGTGTAATATAAAGCCAAATTCTACTATAGCAGAGTTGCTGTCAAAAATGAAGTTAATCATTTAGGATGAAGCACCAATTGTGCATAGATTTTGTTTTGAGGCTCTGGATAGAACACTTAGAGATGTTCTTAGATTTTCTGACACAGCTGCATTGATATGCCATTTGGTGGAAAAATTGTTGTTCTAGGAGGTGACTTTCGGCAAATATTACCTATCATTCCTCATGGCAGCAGACAGGAGATAGTAAATGCAACCTTAAATTCTTATCATCTATGGTCCCATTGTCATTTATTAACTTTGACCAAGAACATGTGTCTTAATTCTGGAAGTACCACTCATGATGTGAAGGAAATAAAAGAATTTTCGGAGTGGCTACTTAAAGTTGGGGATGGTGATGTTGGAGATGATGAAGATGGAGAATCTATAATAACAATTCTAGATGAATTATTGATTACAGAATCAGATGATCCCGTTTCAGATATGGTTAATTTTGTTTATCCGAATCTCTTGGATAATATTTTAGATCCAACGTTTTTCAAAGAACGTGTTATCTTAACTCCTAAATTGTCCGATGTTGCTATGCTGAACGAGCACCTGATGTCGATGATTCCTGGTGAAGAAAGGATATTTTTGAGTTCTGATAAAATTATGAAGCAAGATGTGGCTTCCTCCGTTGAAGATGATGAATTCACACCTGAGATCTTAAATACATTATCGTGTTCGGGGATTCCTGATCATAAATTAACCTTGAAGGTTAAAGTTCAAGTAATGCTATTGAGAAATATTGATCAATCCAGAGGTTTATGCAACGGCACAAGGCTGCTCATTACAAAATTGGGGAATCATGTTGTTGAGGCAATTGTTCTTACAGGAAGCAATATAGGTGAAACTGTGTTAATCCCTAGAATGACGATGAGCCCATCAAGTCACACATTTCCTATAAATTTCCAAAGAAGACAATTCCCCCTGATTGTTTCATTTTCCATGACTATCAATAAGAGCCAAGGACAATGTCTTTCAATTTATCTCCCCAAGTCTGTCTTCACTCATGGGCAATTATATGTGGCACTGTCTAGAGTAAAGAGCAAGCATGGATTGAAGATATTGATACTTGATGAAAACAGTTGTGCTACAAATAGTACCCTTAATATAGTTTACAAGGAAGTATTTCAAAGATTAATGTCGTGAATTTCCTTTTCTCTACTATGAGATAACATCACTGCTTGGTATAGGTAAAGAAAAAAAAATGGCAATAGAGTGTTTTTTTACTTATTTTCATTACCGTTTGGTTTTTTTAACTTCTAATTTTTTTTTCTCATGCAGGAATCGTTTTTCATGCACACATGGTATATTGTTAACTGCTATTTTTGAACAAACAATATTCCATCGTCATCAATGTATGAATGTATTGTTATGACACTTTTTATTTGTACTCACATGTTCATGTGTTTTTTTTTTTTTTCATACTTTCATTTGTACATTATTACTCATTCATTCCTCAGAGGATGAAGGATAAAAAATGTAGGTTCGGAATCTTGCATGTGTTGCGTTAGTTTTTACGAGACAAACAAATCGATTTTTTTCCCTCCGTGCAACGCACGGGTAATACACTAGTTTTAAGTAAGAGAAAGATATAAATAAAGAAGGAGAGATAGTGGACAAAAAAATAAAAAGGTATGGGTCCCACCTCTTTATGAGAATGAAATGATATAAGTCATGTCATTTAAAAGGACAAATATTTTTTCTTTAAAAAATATGTCATAAATCCACTTCAATATGGTCTAAAAACCTATGGGCTAGCTTTTTGAATTTTTTAATAATATAATATATTTATTATATATATTATTCACTTAAAGACATTTTATGAGATCATGATTTATAACTCTAATTTGTAAAGTAATAGGATTGATGTTATTTTAAAAATAATAAAAATTTATTTAAAAAATAATATTAAATTAAATTAGTAAAAAAATGCAAATTATATATATATATATATATATATATATATATATATATATATATATATATATATGATAGAATCCCTTGATACTGATGTCAAACTTGTGTGTGTTAGGAAAATTTTCAATGACTTCAAATGTGCATTTAAAAATTTATTTCTTGGAACAAAGTCTACTTCACCTTAAAAATTACTTATCTCTTATCATATATGATTGGTTATTACTTTTTAAAAAAATAAGTAGTTATTTTTCAAGAAGGTGATATTTAAATGATGCAAAAAGTAAAAATGGTCAATCAAAACAGAAAAAAAGAAGAAGAATGCTCACTAAAAAATTGTAAAAGTTGCCAAGAACAAATAAAAAACTCATAAAAATATTATTTGATGTGTTGTTATGAACATTATTTAAGGATCTTTGTGATCTTGTTAAAATTTTTTTTTGAGAATTTTTAATGAAATTTTCATGTGATTTTTATGAACATTATTTCACATGTTGTTTATGAAAATAATATTTCACATGATCTTTGTAAATAAGAAACTTTGTCTTTTATATTTCAGTTTGGTTTGAGTCTATAAATTTTGGTTTGCAACTTGATAGGCCCTACAAGTCGTGTTAGTCTTTTTAATTTTTTATAATAGGCTAATAGATCAATATAGGCTCCACTGGCAGACTCAGACAATTTTATTTATGTCCGCACACTTAATGGCGGGTGTTGCTGCCCCCGAATTTTTTTTTTAAAGAAAGTTTTAAATGCATTAAAAAATAAAAGGGAATTTGCGCTCCTTCTCATCACCATTAACACGTTTGGAATTGTTATAGAAACAATTTACCTTGCAATATTTCTTCTTCTTTTTTTGGTAAACAATATATTTCTTTTTTTACTCCACAAAGAAGGATATGGTATTTATCTTATTACCCCACATTCATAATAGTTTCTTTTTAACTTTTTTAACTAAAATTAAAACTTTTTTAATTATTATAATAACTAAGGCTAGAATGATCCTAGACATCTATTTACAATAAAAATTTCAACCATAGCATAACTTTCTTTTCTTCTCAGAAAATTTGTGACCGCATTTGCGATCACTTGCAATAATGTAGGTTCGCCATTTGATAGGCTCTAAATATTTTTCATAAACTTAGATTATTAAAGTCAAAGTCTGACCTAACTTAAACTGTTTACACCATGTTAACTAATAGAAAAGTTACGTAACTAATTAAATGAATTAATAACTATTACATTATTATTTTATTTTTCTTGTGAAACTAACTAATTGCCTAACTGAATATCTGAACAAATTCTATAACTGAAAATGACTTAGCAGCTGACGTGTCTAGCTTAATCTATCATGATTGGTTGCTTGCATGTGTGAGACATGCGATAGTTTTCTTCTCTTAACTTGGGCTGTAGAACTTTGAGCTTGGCCCTCACCATTTTGGACTTTGGCCTTATCGTCTTTATTGAAAACAGATAAGAAAATATCATTACCCCCTCCCTCTCTCTCTTTCCTTCTTGATCAAGAAAATAAAAGGTCCCTTTTTGCCTGTATAGTTACTAACTTACTATATTGAAAATATATAAGAAAATATCATTACTCTAAAACAAAAGGCGAACAACCCAAAACTAAAATCTAGAACAAATATAAGTGTTGTTAGTTTCAAGATCAAAAGTCCTTTGCAAAGTTTAAGCTGAGCTATTTTAGAGGCCATCAATGATTAAGAGCCTATTTATACAAATGTTATAATGATTCTCATATTATATGAGATAAAATTATCTTATATATATATATATATATATATATATATATATATATATATAAATAAATAAATGTGTGAAGTTTATATTTTTTTTCTCTTCTTTTCACATGACTCTACATGGACTCCTCATATTTTTATATATGTGTAGAAGATAATTTTATTTCCTATAAAAAACACTGAACCCTTCTATAAATCTCTATTCAACGCCAATGGAAGAAAAAAAAATTCTTCTCATAATCGCTTAAATGTATCAGTGTTTTTTTTATCCATTTATGTTGGCAAGCATCTAAAACAAACACACAATTATTCACTTGCTGTCACATATGTATGCCTCATCCTCACGATTGGATTTAATAGCCATTTGGGAGGATCCTCTCTAAGGATGAGTTCAATTCAAGAAAGAGAAAAAATGAAGAATCTTAGGAGAGGCCACCAAGTGGATCCAAATCCTAGCAGCAGCTGAACAATCTCTCAGGGCATGGAGAAAGGACACAGGCTTACCAATGCATTGATAGCGGTCCGGGTTACATCCAAATCACGTGCTATGGGAAGTCAATTGTGAGACTTTTGCCACATCAAAGTTTTAGTTTTTTTTGGGTCATTCCAATCCCAGATTTGGTTCCAAGGACCATGATAATCCCGGTCGTGATTAGTCAGCATTTTGTTAGTACTTGAAATGGAAAATTCTCCACTTCAATGGGTTCGAACCGTCTTCAAGAGAAGGAGGGGACAAAGCAATGATTCTGTTGATAATAACGGTAGAAAGATAGGTGCTTAGTTTATCCATATCCCACAACTCTTGAAATTTGGTGAACTGGGCAACAGTAACTGAAGCTCGAAGCTCCATTTCGGACAGTTGGAATAAGGCCTGATTGGTCAGAGTAATCTCTCCATCCAACCAGTTATCTTTTCAAAATATGAGTTATAATTGTAAGAAATCTTTACAATAGAAAGCTGAATTCTCATGTTTAGTACATCATTTAAAAAAAAAGATGTTTCCACCCAAGAGTTGAGGATTGTTTTTGCTTCACCTTCCCACCCTTTCATTCTCATTGGGAGAGCTGACTCATTCATTAAATGCAATAAAATATTTGTGCCATACGAAATGCCCAAAATATATACTCTTCCATTACCAGGTGATGAATCAACCCCCACCATGTCACTGCTAACAACTGCCACTAACCGGCACCAACTTTCGTTCGCTACAACCGGTCACTGGAATCTGATCCCCCTCCACCTCTGCTAGTGGTTAGACAGTGACAAAACTATAGCCATCACCACCAACCATTGAAATCTTACCACCTACCCACAATTGACCCTAGTAGACAACTCTAACCGCCATTGCCAATCACCGAAATCCGGCCACCCTTTTCCCAACGACTAGCATTCGATGACAGCCACCAACAAACAGATTAGTTCCCAAGATTGATGATAGCAACCAATAAACATTCGTTCCTACTTCCTAGGAATGTTTTGGTCAAACAAACAGGGTAATCATAATTCCTATAATTTCATTGTTGATAATATCACTCCCGAATATATTCATTCCTATTGCATGACACCATCATGTTCTCAAAGGAAACTTTAAGAAAATAATAATAGTAATAATTCAAATCCTAAAACTTCATGCATATACGCAAAGAAAAGCGTCAGCCATTCTCCCCCTTTTAATTGGCGATGCCCAAAAAAGACACTAGTCCACACCTCTAGTAAAGCTGAGGCCACTCTTATAAGAAGATGAATCTGTATCTGGTCACATGGAATGTAAGTACGGCAGGTACTCCTTGTTATCCAGCCAATGATTTACGTCCTACAACATATGGATGAATCTTCTGTAACGTGGATGTACCTTGAGGGAGTTGCAGCAGCAGGGAATGCTTTCAGGGTAATGTAAAATGATGAAAATGTTCTATTGTATTCGATGCACCTGCAACATCATTTTGACATCTCTCTTTGATGCTACATGGCATCCAATGATATTCTATGCTGGCAATTTTTAAAGTTACCATCAAAATTTAAAATTTATTTATCATAATATAAAAGTTATAACAGAGAATAACTGAAATTACTAGCAAGCATTATACCACATAAGAAGGTGTAACAGCCCGAAAAAATAATGTAGTAAAGAAAGTAGAATAAAAAAGAAAAAGAAAAATTGCAGCATGCAGTAACAGGAGCAAACAACTTCTCGTACAGAACAAATAATATTTACTTCTCGTACTGTCACAAGGAAATGTACAAGGCAAACGACTCATTTGGTTGTGCGTTCAAAGCAGTTTACCCTTGGGGACAAAAGAAAAATCACAAGGTGACAAATTTCTGAAAACTGTTTTCATGAATTTCCAGAAACAAGTTTGATTTCGAAGAAAATGAAGCTTCTTCTGTCTTTCTGTTTTAAGTTATACATTAGAATATAGAAAATAAAAACTTGTTTGGAGAAGTTCTCCGTCAATTTGAAGTTCTAACTATATTTTTTATTTTAAATATATTTTTTAGTAAGAGATCCTTAAAATCCAGAGCTAAAGGAGGGGCCCTAAAAGTCCAGGGCTACTTTAAAGATGATAGAGCATATGTAACACTTCGTGAAATTCGGTCATGTATTGGCTCCTGCGAGAAGAAATTAACTTATATCAGTATTGATTACATTATAAATATAATTAAAAAAAAGAATATTGGTATATGGATTACCTCGGTCAATAGCATCTCAAACTTTGATTTTGTTATAGTCTCATACAAGAAAATATATCTGTCCAGAAGAATAGTATAATGCTCATTTAAACGAACAAGGCATAAAATTTTGTACTCAAAATCCACCATAAGTTGATTCACGCAATTTAGATCTATGTAAAGAAGCATAAATAGGACAGACATGTCATGAAAGTAGGACACCGAAACTGTAATGATCACTGTATCATGAGAAACGTGCTAATTAGTGGCAACACTTTTGCACCATTGATAGCATATATGCATAGTAAGAACAGGTCGGAATTTTTCTTCACATACAATGGGAAAACAATGTAACCGTTTTTTTAATCACCTTATGTGGCAATATGTTGTGTCAGAAAGAGAGAGAGAGAGAGAGAAATTCTCCTACTTGAGTTCTGATGAAGCATTTAAGCAAATACAACTTTCAACCTCTTCTAAATCATTCGTAATGAAACAAGCTATAAGGTAAAAAAGTTGAAAAGAAACCATTCATGTAACCAAAAATAAATACATAGAAACCGGCAGTTTAAAGCTAGTATCTACATAGGGCACCAATTGCTAGTCGTAACAAATACATTTTGGCATGGAAGAACTTAGCCAGCTTAAAAATGATAAGCAAAAGCAGGTTCAGACAATGAATGCAAAACGGAGAGGAGATTAATGATCTCCCATTACTTTGTAATTTTATTTTTCAATTTTTATAATGGAGGATCCCTTATCCTCCAAAATGTATTTCTTCTATTATTAAAAGAAAGAAAGAGGACAATACATGCCACTATTCTTCTACTCCTACTCCAAATTGTACATACAAACTAAACATACCATGGTTACAAATACGATGAAGCAAGCAACACTTGAATCTTTGCAATGTTCTTACAAAGAAAAATCAGAGCATAACTACTAAAGTACTAATAAGTCCTAAAGAAAAAAACCATAAACTCTGGGCTTTTTTTCTCAAAATAAGGTTCAAAACAAAATATATCAGTGTAAAAGGAACTAGTGCCAGTAGACATACCTCCAAGCCAATTCAAAAACAAGATCTTCAGGAGCATCAGGAAGGACCTAAATAAAATTCACCAGTGTGATTTGATTTATCTTTAAAGCCTACAAGCTGATTCATTAGCAGTAGAAAATATAAAATACCTCATCTTCATAGGGGTTGCAGTGACTTTTGAACCACAGCCTCAAGAACTCCTAAAAATCGAATTCCTAAATATTAGCATATTGATTATTATCCATAATTCATCAAAAAGACATAAATAGATGGAAGAGAATTCATCCACTAAATCTATACGCTAGCAATAAAAGCATAACTCACTATGTAGAAAACAACAAAGGTAATGATACACATAAAATACCTTATCAACATTTTCAGGCTCAAGACCATTTTGAAAGCGCTCCAAGTAAGAATTGGCAATCCAATATCTACTTGAATCAGGAGTATGGACCTGAAGTAGGGAATGAAATTTTTTTATCACATATTTATATACTTAAAATCTTTGAGTGCATGTAAGAATCCAGTATGCAAGGGATAGCATTGAACCTCATCAATTAACAGAATTGAACCATCATTTGCCTTCCCAAATTCATACTTGGTATCTACCAATATGAGGCCATGTTCCAAAGCCACTTGCTGTAAAGTCAATCAAAAGGAGAAGTCAAAGAGACAATAAAGCAAGAGAAAAATAACTTCATAGATGTCAAAATATATTATGCACACAGGACTGAGTAACCAATCAACGGATCAACCACATAATCCATGAGGGGCTATCAAAAAAATGACTTGGGAACACTAAGTACCTTGGATAAGAAGATCGTATAATCAAGATTTTCTCACTAGTCAGTAATAATTTGCACACAAATCTCAATCCCTTATTGTGGAAAAGATAAATTTATATGGTAGGAGGTGAGATTATTAGAAATACATGGAAGCTGTTTGAGTGGGTTGCATTTCTTGAAGATGCAAACTTGTCTCTCGAGAAACATTTTTCAATAGTCTCACAGATGAGAACGACTGAATTTATATTTGTGCTGTTGGATTATGATGGTAACTTCTGTGTCTGAATAATGTACATAAAATGGTTTGATGTAATGATGATTGAAAGTCTGAAACAAGTTACATGATACTTATGTAAATTTTTAATTGTCAACCTGTCTTAGACATATCTTTTATCATGTACGACAAAGACCCTTTGTCAAATGATGAATGTAAGTTGGATAAATATGTTTTGTTCAAATATTAAATGTTTAGAGACAAATTCCCCGATAACATGCTTACCAAAATTGAGAACATACGCATCTAAATTCAACATTAAGGAAGAAGAAACATGAAAAAGTAAGATATAAAAATATCAGTAATATTTTTAAGTATAAGGATTCGAGTGGGAAAAGGTTTTCGTTGTTGTGGAGATGGTTGTATGCAGTAAGGATTTGGATCCCCAACTGTTCATATGGGTATCCTGTTCCCAACTTCTCTGTTTCCTCTAGTATGCATGACAAAGACAAATAGAGAATATGGGAACAGAGCTAGCTATTCAACGTATACACATATTCAATATTTTGAAGAATGGTACATCCCTGTACCGTATGCACTTCGTAAGAAGTTTAGAAAGGCTCAAGAAAGCTCTAGGACAATGGGGTCTTCCTTAAAAAAAGAAGACGAACCTTTTAGAAATTACTGTATATTTGTTTAGAATATAACATTCTGCTAAGTTCTGCACCAAATATCTGAAAAATATAGATATAATTTCCTATGGAATAAGAAAAGCCTTTTAATGGTTTTTCCCTGAAAGAGAACCACCCATATCTTAATCAAAGGTGTAACAACTTGAAAGAAAATATTTGAAACCCTACATCATTGAGTAACATGGAAATCTGTTCCTGAGCACAACAATCTTTACATTGTCCACTGTTGGTAGCACACACAGCATTGACAAATTAAACCATATCACTTTAATGCTATTTTTTTTTTCAGTATGTAAATGACTGTCTAATACACAAACTAAATAAAATGCCGTCTTAGAGTTATACTGTCACATTATTTAAACAATTATTTCTTTTCCAGTGCAAGAGGAAAAATATATATCATATGCTACAAGTGTGATATTACTGGCTAGAATGAGAAGACACTTCATTACTTCCTGTATTTCCCGAATTTGACAATGACCTAGGCAAAGAAGCTTAGTACCTGTCCATATTCAAACAAGCTTAATGCTTTTTCACTCACTTCTACATAATCAGCTCGTGTCATCAGTCCGCTTTCAACAATCTGCAAGGAAAATGTATCATAAAAAAGTAAGAATTTGGTATAAAAAATGTTATGAAAAGACTATTCATTTTCTGGAAGTTCATTATCACACCTCACTTACTCCGAGAAGAATGTATATTGCATGAATATTCTATTAATAATCATATGGGAAATCTTAGGCTTTTAAGTCATTCTTCCTTTTATCAATTTGCTGGTTGGTCCACCTAAATCTGTAATCATATCGCTTATTATCTCTGTTTAGCAGAATGAGCTTAACTGATCTTGATTGACATTTTCAAAGATATAGTGATATAAAAAATGCAATAAACCAATCTGAAAGGAAAACGACATTGATGATTTAGTATAAGGATCCCTTCTTTTAGAAAGGGGAACGCGGGGGGGAACTAATTGGTAATGCACGACAATATTATAAGAGAAATAGTCCCCTGTTCTTGTGTATTTTATCTATCCAATTTTATGTTCGGATAAATGGATTAGCCTAATGGAAAATAGCTTCACTACTCTCCTACTGTCTCATTTTCCCACCAATTCCAACATTTGTGCTTATTTCTTCTGCCTATGAAGCTCATCCTTTGCCATAACTTCAGTCATAATGAAAAAGCTAGTTGCAAATGATAATAGTAGTCATCATACCTCATCTGGAGTGACAGGAACATCATGATCCTCAGCCTTGGTTGTTGGAGTGAGTATATTTTTGGGCAACTTTTGATTTTTTACCATTCCTGTCATGTGTTAATATCCTATTACACAAGGAGGGGAAAATTGAGAATGAGACACAAATTAGAAAACTCACCATCTGGGAGGACATTTCCACAATAGTTACGAACGCCTTTATTGTATACTGTCCATAATGATGTGTCGGTACTTCCAGTGACAAACCCTCTAACTACAAACCAGTAAAATAGGTGTCAATGGATGGTTGCTATAACCCTCATTTTCCATTTTTAAAAGATTCAAATATTTTACAACACTTTGAAATAACAAGAATTTTAAGTTTGAAGAAGAAGAAAAGGAACAAGAAGACAACATGCGGATCTTCAGCCAAAATAAATTTCGATAATTAAGAACGGTGACTTTTATCCTGATTACTCTTTCAATATTTATAAGGATCTTCAGACACTAATATTTATAGATATTCTTCCAAAGTAATTAAACAAAAAAAAGTCTTCCAAGCTTGTATCCAAAACATATATTCTCATTTTCCCCCCTAGTTATCTTTTCTGAACCAAAATAAAACCTCTCTACAACCTATATTAAACAATATCTCCAGTGCAGTAAGATATATGTCTAATAAGAGACTCCAGTTTAATATGCCAATCAACAATCATTGTAGCATTCAAAGCCATTTAATAAGATGTCACAGTAATAAATAACCAGAAAAATATAGGCAACTTTGTTATTTTTCCCCACTACCCATAAAATAGCATTTGCATTTGCAATAAGAAATTCAATTATATGATGATTCTGTATTTAAGTCCCGACACATCATAAGACAACTCTGATCCCCACTCACTCCAATAAAAACAAAACCTGCCTCCTCAAATTCTGTTCTTACCTTAGATAATATGATATTACAAAACAAAATTAAAACGAAAAAAAAAGAGAGCATCAAATTTGTGCATGGTAATTCTTCAACGCCTGTTTTTTACAGAGAGCATCAAATTCGCAAATTAGTAAAGGAGGTGAATGACGCCTTCATTGAGTCATACAGTATTGGTGTAGTAAAAAAACCGATTGTTCAAAACATTGTTTGGCAATTCCCCATGGCGAATTTTGCTAAGGTAAATTGTGATGGTGATGCGCATGGCAACCCGGGTCTAGCTTCTTGTCGAGGTGTTATGCGAAATGATCAAGGAAATTGGATTGTGGGTTTTGCTTATAAGCTTGGTGTTTGTAGTTCCTTCAAAGGAGAGTTGTGGGGTGTACTACAGGGTTTGCTTGGAGTTATGGGTATCCACAGATAATTATTGAAAGTGATTCTTCTGCTGTGATCACTGTGCTCACCAATCATGGTGTAGGAGCTCGTGAGGATCATCTGATCTCTCGTATACGGGTATGGCTTCGAAGCAATTGGATTGTTAGATTGCAACACACATTTCGAGAAGGCAACGTTTGTGCTAATTGGATGGAGAATTTTATTCTCAACAAAAGTGAGGGTTTGGATCATTTTATTAGTAGACAACCTCCACTGGTATCTGTCTGCTTCTCCAGGCTGATTTGGCTGCTTTGGGCAGGCCTCGTAGACTAGTCATTTAGTAGTTTTTGTTTTTGTTTTCTTTGTTGGGCTTTGGCCCTCTTTTCTACCAAAAAAAAAAAAGAAAAGAACCGTAATTAAAAGATTAACATAGTTTCTTTGAAGTTAAAGACAGAGTCAGAAACAAAAGGTGAAAAAAGAAATCTCAACCATAGAAAACGAATCAGCATCAATCAAGTCATTAAATAGGCAAATAAAAACTATTTGTATTAGCAAAAAAAAAAACTCACCAACAAACTCAACCGGGAAAACCGAACACTTCTTTGCTATTGTAACATTTTTATCTGGAGCCGATACAACAGCATTACAAACTATGTGCTTAGTTCTTTCAAACCACCACAAACTTGTCTCGTTAAGAACCTAAGATTGTAAGAGAAACAAAACAATCAGGATCACTGAATTCCACGTGTACAGAAACAATGCAACAGAATCACAAACCTAACCTGGCCTTTAAAGGGAATGGAAGCAAGAATCCTATCAAAGGCACTCTGGCGATCAGTGGTAACTAAAACAAGGTAATCTCCACTATCATAAATATCTCGAACCTAAAAATCATACAGTAAGCTATTTCTGAGTCCTAAGCACAAATTGCCAACAAATAAATAATTGATTCAAATATGCGCATACTTTGCCGCGGGTTTTGGACTTGAGAGCTGGAACTGTCAAATGAAGGTTAGTTTCGGAGAGGCAATTAGAGAGAGAGCTTGTTCCGATGGCGTCGAGGATTTGGTTTCTGCGAGTACCGTTGAGGAGAGTGTCCACAAAAGACGTTTGTTGTTGAACTTCTCTTCGCATCTCTGAAGCACAAATTGCTGTGCCTGGGAACTTGTTCGATTTCAAAGCGATTCTAGTTCTTGACCTAGAAACCGCCACTGAAATTGGATTTGCGGGTAGAATTTTGGTTTGGAGGGTTTTGGGAGGGTTTAACGCAGCCATCTTTTCACTGAACCGCTTCTCGTGTTTGGTTCGCGTAGCGTCTTAACAAGGTTAATTTGGAACTTCGATGATACACAATGTAGTGAATCATATGCTCGGAAAGAGAAAGAAAAGGTGCACATATGCTTTGGAATATTTTTTTAACGAAGAGGGTAATTTATTATTTAGATCTCTCATGAGTCATGATGATCAGGATTGGTTCATAAAATGCTAGATTGAAATTAATGTTAAACAAATTTGTTTATTATTAGTTAAAAGAATAGAAAAATATGTAATCATAATAAATTAATTCTAGATTGTAGTAAAAATCATCAAAACATAACCAATCACCAAACTGAATTCATAATTTTTATAAATATAATCAAAACAATTAGTAATTCATGAAAATTGTGAATTTAAAAAATTTTAAACCCAAAGTTTCTGGTTAGCTCATTACAAGTTGAGAGAAAAGTAAATTAATATGGATTGAATTTTGGTAACTTAAACCAGATTAATTGATAAGTCATGACTCAATTTAACAACTCCGGTATCAAGGTACAAGTGTTTACCCTCCTTTCGCTTTGAGTCAACTATGTATTATGGTAAAATAAGAATAAAAATTTCATGGATATATCTTAAACATAATTTACTAATAAAATTGATTCATGAATTTTTGCCCTCATTTTTACTCTCATGGCTCAAAGTATTCTGATCAAATCTGAAAAAAGAGAGGGATTTAGTGTGTCCTTTTAAAGGACGTAAATTATGTCCTTTTAAGCATAAATAGTTTTGTCAATAAAGAGAGGACAAATGGTATATTTTAATGGATAAGATATTGTGACACACAAATAATGTTACGCACAATGTTACGACCACATCTTAACCGTTGATTTTCGCCAATCAACGATTATCATTTATTACGAATTAATAATTAATTAATGAGTTTGATTTGAAAAATGATAACCGTTAATTAAATGTGGTCGTATTGTGCGTAACATTATTTGTGTGTCAGAATTAAAATTCTCTTTTTGTTTTTATTAGAAGAATGGGATGATTCTCTATAATTTAACCTTATCTTTGGATTGAGGGGAGAAAATGGAAGAAAGTTTTTAAAGTTTCAAATCTTTTATCAATTGACTGAAGAGAAAAAAAAATAAAGGAACTAAAATAATAGAAATAAAAAATTAAAAAAATTAGCGTCATCTTTTTTTTAATCTTTTCTCTCATTTTCTTCCATGTCATTAAAAAATTATTAGGGCCTCTTTGGATGGGTTTTTCTCTCTTCAAAAGTTGTTTTACTTCAGGAAAAAAAAAAGCATGTGTGGGAGAAATATGTTTGGGCGTCTACTTTTAAAAAGAGTAAAAGTCATAAAAAAAGTTAAAAATCTTTTTTTTTAAATGAAAATTTTAGCTTCTAAAAATAACATAAGTTAAAACACAAATATTTTTTAAAAATTTAAATAACTTTAACTTTTATAAAAAGTACTTCTAAAATAAATAAAATATAAAAATATTTTTTTTGAAAACTCATCCAAACAATCACTTATTCTCATAGAAGTGAAACAGAGTACTTTTATTATTATTGTGAATTTAAATTGGAATCAAGGAATGGGAACACCCATTTATCAAGTATATATTATTTTATTTTTTAAAAATTCCTGATATGAATTAAGAGAAATCAAATAAAGGAAATTCAAGAAAAAACAAAGTCAGGTATTGGATGAAGGAAATTCCTAAGATAGAAATTAAATAGAAATTAGGGAACAAATTAGGGAGAAAGTCAAGAAGAATATCAGAAATTTGTGTAAGGAAAAAAGTCCAATATGATGACAATATTGAATGGTAATTAACCTGGTATTGACCAATCATAAAGGGGGAATAAATACCAATGATTTTCAGATTTCAAATTTGAATTACCATTTCAAAATCCAAGTTAAAGTTATTCATTAGTGTTCAATGTTAAGATGAAAAAAGGTAATTAATTTCGTGTAATATTTAGTTAATATGATGACTATTAAATGGTAATTAATCTGGTATTGAACAATATAAAGAAGGGAATAAATACCAATAATTTCCAGAATTCAATATTTGGATTACCATTTCAAAATCCAAATTAAAGTTATTCATTAGTTTTTTAAAACAGTTCCTACTTTATACACGTTCAATGCTTTTTCTTATATAATTTGACGATATTCATTTTTTTTTTCTTACTAGTTCATTATTTTTCTTACCTAATTTGACCCTGTTGATTTTTTTATTCCATAACATGTAATTTGTTATTCCCATGGGATTGGCGGTATCAGATTGATCAAAGTTAAGAGCAATATTAAAAAAAAACTTTTTATCTTTCTTTCTTTATTTTTTAACTTTTCAAAAATTTTAAAAATAGCAGAGGTGAAGATTAACGACCCGTTTGAATGAATTTTTTTTTCAAAAATTGCATTTTATAAGTAAAAAGATATATTTTTCACTATAAGTTATTTTAGATTTCTATTTAAAAAAAAGCAAAAATTACAGTTACTTATATAATTATATATAATAAATAAAATTTACTGAAATGTAACTGGGGCTCCGACCCTACCTAAGCATAATGTGGTTCCGCCACTGATGGGCAAGAAAACAAAAAAAAAAACCGTCTAACGTCCAAAAGAATGGCTCCACACAATGGCGGAGCCAGAATTTAACTTTAGTTGGGGCAAAAAATTTGACATGTCAAACATTTATCATAATTACACATACCTTTTATTTTTTAATAATATAATATATGATGATTTATATTATTCATTTAAAAACATATTCTGAGATCAATTAGAATAATGTTTGGTTCATTACTTATTATGTTGTGGGACGAAAGTGAAATTTTATGTTTGAAATGTTTATCGAAAAAGTTAGTGCATTTTTATATGTTTGCTTCGATATATAATCAACGACAATTAGGCTGCGCATGACAATCATTCTTATTCCTGGCACTGTTTCTGAAAAGGAATGATTCTTTTATATTTCTGTGCCTTGGAACAATTCTGAGAATCAGAATTACGTTTGTTAACATATTTTATTTTTATTCCGAGAATCAGAATTACGTTTGATAACACATTTTTTTTATTCCGATAATCAAAATTACGTTTGATAACATAATAAAAATCTATTTCTTTACTTTTGTTTATAGATTTCATCAACTGTATAAAATTGCAAATGACAATAGATTTTAACCGAAATACCAAATTTTATATTTAAAAAATTATATAAAAATTTATAATATTTTATTATATAGTTTTTTTTACGACAATTGCTGATATGAATTAAGATAAATCAAATAAAGGAAATTCAAGAAAAACAAAGTGAGGTATTGGATGAAGGAAATTCCTAAGATAGAAATTAAATAGAAATTAGGGAACAAATTAGGGAGAAAGTCAAGAAGAATATCAGAAAATTATGTAAGGAAAAAAGTCCAGTTTCGTTAATATGATGACAATATTGAATGGTAATTAACCTGGTATTGACCAATCATAAATGGAGAATAAATACCAATGATTTTCAGAATTCAAATTTGAATTACCTTTTCAAAATCCAAGTTAAAGTTATTCATTAGTATTTTATAACAACTCCTATTTTATGCATGTTCAATGTTAATATGATGACAATATTGAACGGTAATTAATATGATGAAAATGAGAAATGTGTGTAAGGAAAAAATCCAATTTGTTATTCCCATGGGATTGGCGTATCAGATTGGATCAAAGTTAAGAGCAATATTACAAAAAAAGCTTTTTTTCTTCTTTTTTTTTTTTTAACTTTTCAACAATTTAAAAAATAGCAGAGGTGAAAATTAAGGACTTGTTTGAATGAATTCTTTTTTTCAAAAACTGCATTTTTAAGGAAAAAAATATTTTTCACTATACGTTAGTTGCGATTTCTATTTAAAAAAAGCATAAATTGCAAAAAAGTCAAACATTTATGTGAAATTTGTTGACTATTGAATGGTAATTAATATGATGAAAATGAGAAACGTGTGTAAGGAGAAAAGTCCAATTTCATTAATATGATAACTATTAAATGGTAATTAATCTGGTATTGAACAATATAAAGAAGGGAATAATACCAATAATTTCCAGAATTCAATATTTCGATTACCGTTTCAAAATCCAAATTAAAGTTATTCATTAGTTTTTTAAAACAGTTCCTACTTTATACACGTTCAATGCTTTTTCTTATATAATTTGACGATATTCATTTTTTTTTCTTACTAGTTCATTATTTTTCTTACCTAATTTGACCCTCTTGATTTTTTTATTCCACTGATTGAGAAAAAATTTTAAAATCGTAATCAAATTCACCCCTTGAAATAGTGACGCACGCACGAGAACATAAAACAATGAACTGGAACATCCTATATTAAAGGAAACAACGTTAGCTAAGCAAAAAGAGTGTGACTCTCAGAGAGTACCCGTCTTCTTTCTTTCTTTTTTCTATGCTTGTCGTTCGCGCATTCCCCTAAAACTTTGATAGCAGATTTTTAGGGTTTCAGTCCCTGATTGAGAAATTACGTCGTAATAGTTTCCCAATTTGCAACTTTTTTCTCATTGCTTATACTCTCCACAACGCATTACAGGATCATTGGTTGGGATTGCGAAGGTTTATTTCTTTTTCTTTCTATGTTCTGGCATCTTCTTGTCTTGTCTTGCAGGGGTCTCGTGATGTGATGGCGCTTTTTGGCGCCATTACGTTGCGAAAAAGCTTCGGGGTCCGATTTACTTTCTTGAAGTTTAATATTTGTGTTTGGATGCTTTCCTTGTGGTTTTGCGTTCATTCATGATCAATCTGACTAGAATTCGTTGACTGATCTTTCTCTATTTTGACTGCAGAATTGTGTCTTGCGGCAAAAATAGGATTTTGCACACTGGGTACGTGATCAACACAAAGATTGGTGTTGCGTTGGTACTTTACTGATAGATGCTATGAGGATGAAAAGGAAAGGAAGTGAGTGTGACGAGTCCTCGAAATTGACTGACATTTTGAGATCCAATCATGGGTCTCCGTCGTCCAATTTTGAGACCCATTATTCGATGGAAGATTGTTCGAGGTTGAAGAAGAGGTGTAGAGGAAATACTAAGATAGACTCAACTGGTTCCTACAAGAGTAGGGTGGCGGGTTTTGCCACTGCTCCTCCTTGTGGGACATTGTCTCTGATGACCGCGGGAAGAGGCCTAAAGAGGAAGATAGGTTGCATTGACGTGGCTACCCAGATGGGGAGGAAGAACAAGATTGAAGATGATTATGTTACTGGGGTGACCGAGGGAAGAGGCCTAAAGAGGAAGATAGATTGCATTGACGTGGCTACCCAGATGGGGAGGAAGAACAAGATTGAAGATGATTATGTTACTGGGGTGACGATCGGGCAAGGAAAGTATGGATCTGTTTCGTTGTGTAGGTCTCTTGTTGGTGTCGCGGAGTATGCGTGTAAGACTCTGAAGAAGGGGGATGAGACTGTTTACAGGGAGGTGGAGATAATGCAGCACTTGTCTGGGCATCCTGGGGTTGTGACTCTGCTCGCAGTGTATGAGGAAGCTGATTGCTCTCATCTGGTGATGGAATTGTGCTCTGGGGGAAGACTTGTCGACCAGATGTTTAGGGAGGGCCCTTGTTCTGAACAGCGGGCTCCTAATATACTTAAGGAAGTGATGTTGGTCATCAAGTATTGTCATGATATGGGAGTTGTGCACAGAGATATCAAGCCTGAGAATATTCTGCTTACTGCTTCGGGGGAATAAAGCTTGCTGATTTTGGCCTGGCCATGAGAATTTCTAAGGGTAATATGTTAAACCTGTTTGGATGATCTTCTTTTTTTGTTATCCTATGGTATATATATGTGTGCTAACTTCTATGAATAGAATCCTTACACAACCTGCCTTGTGTAAAATTCCATCCTAGTCATTCTGTTAATAAAAAATGTCTAGGCAAGTTTGAAGAAGTTCATCATGATGAGCTTTCAATGGAATTGTACTTTACTAATGTTACCCTGTACATAGGAGTAAAAATTGGAGAGTTCAGATGGTCATCTCCCTTAAGTTTACTATGTTCAGTATTTAATTAAATTCTAGTGGTCTAAGAATAAGAGGTCCTAGAGAAAATGCTTATAATAGTTTGAAGCTAACCATTCCTACTCTAAGGTCACTTTGTTTAATTTTTAAGCATTTAAAAATATCAGTAATTCAATTGACATATATATAAATACACACACATAAGTAAAAGATACATACATGAGTCATTTATGTTGTTTATGCATAGCCTCATTGTCTAGAAATTTGCATTGCAGGTCAGAACTTGACGGGTTTGGCTGGGAGCCCTGCATATGTTGCACCAGAAGTGTTGTTGGGGAGATACTCAGAAAAGGCGGATATATGGAGTGCTGGAGTGCTCCTGCATGCTCTGTTGGTTGGTGTTCTTCCATTTAAAGGGGATTCACAAGAAGCAGTTTTTGAGGCTATTAAGAATTCCAAGCTAGATTTCCAAACCGGGATGTGGGAATCAATATCTAAACCTGCACGAGATCTTGTTGGGAGAATGCTGACAAGGGATATTTCAGCAAGGATAACAGCTGATGAAGTACTTAGTAAGTTTATGATAGATTATTAATGTTTTGTAGCGTGCTTTATCTCTCTTCCTCAATGATGAATACACCAAAGACTAGTTGTATTTGGTCTGATTTTTTTTTTTTTAATCTTGAAATAATTAAAATTAGAAATTTCCAAGTTTTGTTGAAAAGTATCTTTGCCTTTCACATGAATTCTTAATAATTAGAAGGATTGCCTTGTGTTGGTTGGGATAACAGTGGGAATCTGTTAATTCTCACTTACTTTTGTTAGTTTTTATTATGTGTTCTTCTATGTGGTTGAGGCTCTCTTTTTCTCCCTAATGTTTTTAAACAGGAAATAAAATGACAGTACTTTTAGAGAGAGAGCTTGTTCCGATGGCGTCGAGGATTTGGTTTCTGCGAGTACCGTTGAGGAGAGTGTCCACAAAAGACGTTTGTTGTTGAACTTCTCTTCGCATCTCTGAAGCACAAATTGATGTGCCTGGGAACTTGTTCGATTTCAAAGCGATTCTAGTTCTTGACCTAGAAACCGCCACTGAAATTGGATTTGCGGGTAGAATTTTGGTTTGGAGGGTTTTGGGAGGGTTTAACGCAGCCATCTTTTCACTGAACCGCTTCTCGTGTTTGGTTCGCGTAGCGTCTTAACAAGGTTAATTTGGAACTTCGATGATACATAATGTAGTGAATCATATGCTCGGAAAAAGAAAGAAAAGGTGCACATATGCTTTGGAATATTTTTTTAACGAAGAGGGTAATTTATTATTTAGATCTCTCATGAGTCATGATGATCAGGATTGGTTCATAAAATGCTAGATTGAAATTAATGTTAAACAAATTTGTTTATTATTAGTTAAAAGAATAGAAAAATATGTAATCATAATAAATTAATTCTAGATTGTAGTAAAAATCATCAAAACATAACCAATCACCAAACTGAATTCATAATTTTTATAAATATAATCAAAACAATTAGTAATTCATGAAAATTGTGAATTTAAAAAATTTTAAACCCAAAGTTTCTGGTTAGCTCATTACAAGTTGAGAGAAAAGTAAATTAATATGGATTGAATTTTGGTAACTTAAACCAGATTAATTGATAAGTCATGACTCAATTTAACAACTCCGGTATCAAGGTACAAGTGTTTACCCTCCTTTCGCTTTGAGTCAACTATGTATTATGGTAAAATAAGAATAAAAATTTCATGGATATGTCTTAAACATAATTTACTAATAAAATTGATTCATGAATTTTTGCCCTCATTTCTACTCTCATGGCTCAAAGTATTCTGATCAAATCTGAAAAAAAAAGAGGGATTTAGTGTGTCCTTTTAAAGGACGTAAATTATGTCCTTTTAAGCATAAATAGTTTTGTCAATAAAGAGAGGACAAATGGTATATTTTAAGGGATAAGATATTGTGACACACAAATAATGTTACGCACAATGTTACGACCACATCTTAACCGTTGATTTTCGCCAATCAACGATTATCATTTATTACGAATTAATAATTAATTAATGAGTTTGATTTGAAAAATGATAACCGTTGACTGGCGGAAATCAACGGTTAACATGTGGTCGTAACATTGTGCGTAACATTATTTGTGTGTCACAATATCCTATCCCATATTGTAATTAAAATAAGAGATAATTCTCTTTTTGTTTTTATTAGAAGAATGGGATGATTCTCTATAATTTAACCTTATCTTTGGATTGAGGGGAGAAAATGGAAGAAAGTTTTTAAAGTTTCAAATCTTTTATCAATTGACTGAAGAGAAAAAAAAATAAAGGAACTAAAATAATAGAAATCAAAAATTAAAAAAATTAGCGTCATCTTTTTTTTAATCTTTTCTCTCATTTTCTTCCATGTCATTAAAAAATTATTAGGGCCTCTTTGGATGGGTTTTTCTCTCTTCAAAAGTTGTTTTACTTCAGGAAAAAAAAAAGCATGTGTGGGAGAAATATGTTTGGGCGTCTACTTTTAAAAAGAGTAAAAGTCATAAAAAAAGTTAAAAATCTTTTTTTTTTAAATGAAAATTTTAGCTTCTAAAAATAACATAAGTCAAAACACAAATATTTTTTAAAAATCTAAATAACTTTAACTTTTATAAAAAGTACTTCTAAAATAAATAAAATATAAAAATATTTTTTTTGAAAACTCATCCAAACAATCACTTATTCTCATAGAAGTGAAATAGAGCACTTTTATTATTATTGTGAATTTAAATTGGAATCAAGGAAAGGGAACACCCATTTATCAAGTGTATATTATTTTATTTTTTAAAAATTCCTGATATGAATTAAGAGAAATCAAATAAAGGAAATTCAAGAAAAAACAAAGTCAGGTATTGGATGAAGGAAATTCCTAAGATAGAAATTAAATAGAGATTAGGGAACAAATTAGGGAGAAAGTCAAGAAGAATATCAGAAATTTGTGTAAGGAAAAAAGTCCAATATGATGACAATATTGAATGGTAATTAACCTGGTATTGACCAATCATAAAGGGGGAATAAATACCAATGATTTTCAGATTTCAAATTTGAATTACCATTTCAAAATCCAAGTTAAAGTTATTCATTAGTATTTTATAACAACTCCTACTTTATACATGTTCAATGTTAATATGATGACAATATTGAATGGTAATTAATATGATGAAAATGAGAAACGTGTGTAAGGAAAAAGTCCAATTTCATTAATATGATGACTATTAAATGGTAATTAATCTGGTATTGAACAATATAAAGAAGGGAATAAATACCAATAATTTTCAGAATTCAATATTTGGATTACCATTTCAAAATCCAAATTAAAGTTATTCATTAGTTTTTTAAAACAGTTCCTACTTCCTACTTTATACACGTTCGATATTCATTTTTTTTTCTTACTAGTTCATTATTTTTCTTACCTAATTTGACCCTGTTGATTTTTTTATTCCATAAAATGTAATTTGTTATTCCCATGGGATTGGCGGTATCAGATTGATCAAAGTTAAGAGCAATATTAAAAAAAAACTTTTTATCTTTCTTTCTTTATTTTTTAACTTTTCAAAAATTTTAAAAATAGCAGAGGCGAAGATTAACGACCCGTTTGAATGAATTTTTTATTTCAAAAATTGTATTTTATAAGTAAAAAGATATATTTTTTACTATAAGTTATTTTAGATTTCTATTTTAAAAAAAGCAAATATTACAGTTACTTATATAATTATATATAATAAATAAAATTTACTGAAATGTAGCTGGTGCTCCGAGCCTACCTAAGCATAATGTGGTTCCATTCGCCTTGCATCATCTCTTGGTCACACGTTGGAAAAGATACTTGTCCTGTTTGTCGTGAGCGTTTGTAATTAAGCTGTTAATTTCTATGTCCCAATTTGATATTCTAATTAAGGTTAGATATTTGGACCAAGGTAAAAAAAAAAATTTCTTGTTTTTTTTCAATTGATATATATTTAGTACAATGTTTTTTTCCTTTCTTTTTTTACTTCATAGCTATGCATATTGAAATTTTGCATATGGTTGCTTGGCTGAGTTGCTTATTCGTTTATATAAAGGGCTTTAGTTTAAGCGAGCATTAGTATTTCTCCTTCTATATATGGACATGCATTTGTCATATGCAATGGCTATTGAAATATCATCATTGATTGCTATCATAAATCTTAATCTCTTAATCGTAAAATATTTAAAATAATTATCTTCTATTATACATAAATAGTGATATCGAGAAATTAAGTTAGTGTTATTTCATATTATCAAGGATTTAAATTATTTTTTTTTAATATTAAATGCACATCATCATTTGAAATAAAACTTAATTTCAAAAATAAAAAAATTCAAGTAAATATTTTAAAGATTAAAATAATAATTTATTTCTGGACAATAAGTTCGTCATATCTGAACAAGTGTTTGCAAATAGATCTCATGTAAAAAAAAATCTTCAATGCACTGGTGGTTCCTTTAATTTCCTTTTTTTACCTATATTTTTTATTATATTTCCCTTTTAAGTCTTAAAAAAAATTTCCTCAAGAAAATTTTTCCCATGAATTTTGTGGTGACTTCTTGACCAAGCAGTAACTTATCTATGCAATTAAATTTGGATTGATCTTGTTATCAAATTTGATTTGTTGAAAATATTTGTTGAGATTTTAAATTGTAAAATGAATTTTTTGAAGAAAGTATTTTTAATTTTTAATGTTAAGAATCAAGAACAGTTTGCAATAACAAAGGACGCAAGAAAACAATTCACTTTTAATTAAGAACAAAAAGATATAGTTAGGATTCGACTTCCCCAACAATTTCCTAACGAGTCTAACTTTTATTTAATTAATATTCAAATCAATTATTGACAATTCTTTCTAATTTAACTAAAATCCCCAATTCCTTGGTGATTTTAGTTCAAAACAATAGATGCACGCTTATGGAATGTATGTTGATATATTTGATAAACGCTGTGTTTTTGCAATGGAGACCTAAGTTGTTGATCTATGTCATATTATTGTTCTTCTTATTCAAAAAATGTCTTTTTCATCCAAAAAAATATAATAAAATTTGTAACTACTAAAAACATATTATGATACAGTTTCAATCTAAAAAAAAATTAGTTTGATT
>NW_026898023.1:0-42684 GCF_033153095.1 Gastrolobium bilobum | reverse complement strand
CAAGTGCTAGAATGGTGTCTAAATTGGGCATGGAAACCAAACCTCACCCGCTGCCATATAAGCTTCAATGGCTTAGTGAGGATGGTGAAGTGACCGTAAGCAAACAAGTGGAGGTGAACTTCTCCATAGGAAAGTATGATGATACAGTTTTATGTGATGTGGTACCAATGGAGGCTTGTCATTTGCTTCTTGGGAGACCTTGGCAATATGATAAGAAAGTTATGCATGATGGTTACACCAACAAATTCTCTTTTGTGCATGAAGAACGCAAGACTATTCTTGCACCTTTGACTCCAAGAGAAGTTAGTGAGGATCATTTGAAAATGAGAGATAAAAGAAAGTGGCCAATGCTCTTACTTTTGAGTAAAGAGTGTAATAATATCAAAGATGCCAGTCCTACTAACTCTCTTCCAAATGAGGTTTCTTCTTTGTTGCAGGAATTTGAAGATGTCTTTCCCAAAGAGGTGCCTCATGGACTGCCTCCTCTAAGAGGCATTGAACATCAAATTGATCTCGTGCCGGGAGCTGCATTGCCTAATAGGCCAGCCTATAGGAGTAACCCCCAAGAGACCAAGGAGATTCAGAGACAAGTTGAAGACTTGATGAAAAGAGGATGGGTGCAAGAAAGCTTAAGTCCATGTGCAGTCCCAGTCCTTTTAGTGCCTAAGAAAGATGGAACCTGGAGAATATGCACTGACTGTAGAGCCATCAATAACATCACGGTAAAGTATAGACATCCTATTCCTAGATTGGATGATTTATTGGATGAATTGCATGGTGCTTGTTTCTTCTCTAAAATTGATTTAAAAAGTGGATACCATCAAATTAGGATTAGAGAAGGGGATGAATGGAAAACAACTTTTAAAACTAAATATGGGCTGTATGAATGGTTGGTTATGCCCTTTGGTTTAACCAATGCTCCTAGTACCTTCATGAGACTAATGAATCATGTGTTAAGGGAGTTTCTAGGAAAGTTTGTTGTGGTTTATTTTGATGATATTCTGATTTATAGCAAATCCTATGATGATCATCTTGTGCACTTGAGGTATGTTGTGGAAGCACTAAGGCATGAGAAATTGTATGCTAACATGGAAAAATGTGTGTTTTGTATAGACCATGTTGTTTTTCTTGGTTTTATTGTTAGCTCACAAGGAGTGCAAGTTGATCAAGAGAAGGTTAAATCTATTCAAGAGTGGCCAACTCCTAAGAATGTAAGTGAGGTGAGAAGCTTTCATGGCTTAGCTAGTTTCTATAGGAGATTTGTTAAAGATTTCAGTACCATAGCTGCACCCTTGAATGAAGTGATTAAAAGGCATGTTGGTTTTAAATGGGGTGAAAAACAAGAGAAAGCCTTTGCTGCCCTCAAAGATAAATTAACTCATGCACCTATTCTTGTATTGCCTAATTTTTCTAAATCTTTTGAGATTGAATGTGATGCATCTAATGTGGGGATATGGGCTGTTTTGATGCAAGAGGGGCATCCCATTGCCTATTTTAGTGAAAAACTGAATGAGGCTGCTCTTAATTATTCCACATATGATAAGGAATTGTATGCATTGGTAAGGGCTTTGCAAACATGGCAACACTATCTCTTGCCCAAAGAGTTTGTCATCAACAGTGACCATGAGCCCTTAAAGTACTTAAAAGGACAAGGCAAGCTTAACAAAAGGCATGCCAAATGGGTAGAGTTCTTGGAGCAGTTTCCCTATGTGATCAAGCACAAGAAAGGTAAGTCTAATGTAGTTGCAGATGCACTTTCAAGAAGGTATGCTTTGTTCTCTACTCTTGAAACTAAGTTTATTGGTTTTGATCATATTAAGGCATTGTATGAGCATGATCCAGACTTTGCACAAATCTATGAAACTTGTGTGGATGCTGCTCAAAATGGATTCTTTAGGCATAATGATTACTTATTTAAAGAAAAGAGATTGTGTGTTCCTAAAGGTTCCATTAGGGAATTACTTGTGAAAGAGGCACATGCGGGGGGATTAATGGGACATTTTGGAATCCAAAAGACTCTAGACATGCTGCATGAACATTTTTATTGGCCACACATGAAGCGTGATGTACATAAATTGTGTGAAAGATGCATTGTATGTAAGCAATCTAAGTCTAAATTATTGCCTCATGGGTTGTATACTCCTTTACCTATTCCAGATTGCCCTTGGATTGATATTTCTATGGATTTTGTGTTAGGACTACCTCGGTCTAAAATGGTAAATATTCTATTTTTGTTGTGGTGGACAGGTTTTCTAAGATGGCACATTTTATTCCGTGCAAAAAAGTTGATGATGCAATCCATATTGCTGATTTGTTCTTCAAGGAAGTGGTAAGACTCCATGGACTTCCAAGAAGCATTGTCTCTGATCGTGATACTAAATTCTTAAGCCATTTTTGGAGGACATTATAGAGTAAGTTGGGGACTAAACTTCTCTTTTCTACTACTTGTCATCCACAAACTGATGGCCAAAATGAGGTAGTGAATAGAACTCTTTCTTCTCTTTTGAGGGCTGTAATTAAAAAGAACATCAAGTCATGGGAACAATGTTTGCCCCACGTTGAGTTTGCATATAACCGGGCAGTTCATAGTGCTACTCATTATTCTCCTTTTGAAATTGTTTATGGCTTTAACCCTCTCACTCCTCTTGATTTGCTACCTTTGCCTAACAACTCTATTTTTCAACATAAAGATGGTAAGAGTAAGGCTGAATATGTGCGAAAACTACATGAAAGGGTAAAAGCAAACATTGAGAAAAAGGTAGAGAGCTATGCTAAGCAGGCAAATAAAGGAAGGAAGAAGGTAATTTTTGAACCAGGTGATTGGGTTTGGGTTCATTTGCGAAAAGAGAGGTTCCCTTCCCAAAGGAAATCTAAGCTTCAACCAAGAGGAGATGGCCCTTTCCAAGTGCTGTCCAAAATTAATGATAATGCCTACAAAATAGACCTTCCTGGTGAGTATGGTGTAAGTGCTACTTTTAATGTGGCTGATTTGTCCCTTTTTGATGCAGGAGACGAGGATTACAATTTGAGGACAAATTCTTCTAAAGAAGGAGGGAATGATGAGGACATAGGAGGTGGCATGACCAAGACAACAAACTTGGAGGACATACAAAGTCTTGGAGGCCCAATGACAAGAGCAAAAGCTAAAAAGGCTAAAGAGGCTCTAAATCTCTTGGTGACCACTTTACTTGAGACAAGCCCAAGTCTAAAGGAAGAAGAGCCCAAAATGATACACTTAATTAAAATTGAAGACCTTGAAGAATAAGCCTCAATGGATATGCATGAAGGCTTTATTTTACTTGGCCCAAATTCTGCACTTAATTTTTTATTTTCTTATATTTAGTTAAACTTTTTGTAATAAGGCTTATTGGGCTGGATTATTGGGTTGTCTATCTTCTTTTATGTGTAAGTACTTTTAGGTTAAACTCAATATGGTTGTTGCCCACTATATAAGGGAACACCATGGCTTTTGAAGACAGATTTGGAATATCAAGTTAACCTATTTTGGTGAGACTAGTTCTCTTGGGTTCTTTTGAGAATCTCTGAACTTATCAAGGGCATCAATCCTTGTGGCGTTCTTGGGCTTATCAATTCTTTCGAATTGTGGCGCCTACCTATAATCCTTAAACTCCAATTTCGTTATATATTATCTTGGATTCATATCTCTCGAATTCCTTATCCTTTTCCGGTGATTCTTGTGCCAAAATCGTGATTCAGGAAGCCATCTTTCACCTAGTTTTGGAATCACCCAAATCCGAGGTCTGTAGCGTGAGATACACTCTGTTCTTAACAGGTCGTGTTGGTGGATGAATTTGGGGTTAGAATTTCCATTCCTAGTAGATCCATTCCTCCATTCCTATTGGGGATCATATCAAAGAGGGACACAAGTTGCTGGATGGGACACTTATTGTTGAGATTAGCCTTTCCTTCTTCACTTACCATGCTTTGCTTTCCTCTTGGCCAATGGAAACTCTTTATTCTCTGCTGTACACATTTCTTCTTGCTTGATTGCTGTATCTCTTTATGCTTTATGGAAGCTTCTTTCAACGTTTCCTGCAAAGTGGTCAGAGAGATTGAGTTAGTAGAGCAGGTGTTTTTAATGTTCCAATCCGTTCCCTTTTTCCTATATTTCTAAAATGATTACTCATCATTCGTTACCCGCTGTGTTTTTGTTACAAAGATATAAACACGTGTTTTTAATGCAAAAGTTGCTCATCAGATGAGGGAACAAATAGTATTTTAACACAAAAATGGGCTTAGATGGGAATGAATTTTCGTCCCATCAACAGTCACAACATTTAACGCGCGATAGTCAACACAAAAATGCCATGTCTCATCTTTCTTCTTGACCAGCTAGGACAAATCACTCCATTGTGTAACATTTCCAAGACTAATTTCTCTATTTCATATTTTTGGAAGTGTAGGTACCTGTATGGTCTGACTTGAACAGGTTTGACATCATGAATTAATTGTATGCGGTGGTTAGTGGGTCTATCGGGGGGGGGGGGGGGTAGGGAATTCGGAGTTGCAAATGTCCTGATACTGGTCTAATAAGGTTTGAACTTCTGGAGTGTAATCAACATATTTATGCGCTGATAAGGCAGATGTTGGAGGTGCAGTTACCACAGAAAAGCACATAATACAGGACTCCAGAGATTTCTGAGCCATCAATTTGTGCAATTGGGACGAAGTAATCAAACTCGCTGCGATACGTTGCTCTCCTTGAAGAACGATGTGTACACCTTGGTGTAAGAAACCCATTATTAGCTTTTGGCAATCAGTCATAATAGGTCCCAATGTAGCCAACCATTGGACGCCCAGTACCATATCCACCCCTTGTAATTCCAAGAAAAATAAATCCACTGAAAATCGGTGACCCTGAATATCTAAAGGAACAAATTGACGCATGGCTGAGCAATTGAGTGAGTTACCGTTCCCCACTTGCACTTTAAATGGTGGAATAGATAACAAGGTTAGGTGCAAATGAGTAGCTACTCTAAGAGTGATGAAATTGTGTGTGCTGCCACCATCAATTAAGATTTGGACCGACTAACCAACGACAATACCTAATAAACATAATGATTTCGAGTAATAAGTGCCAAATAAGGCATTAATACTAATCTCTGGAATATCCTCGGACTCCTCTAGTTGTGCGTGTGATTAAATGATTGGAGTAGTAGAATCAAGAGGCTCATCCTCCTCGGCTCCTTCTAAATACAAGAGAGAAGCTTGTGCCTTGCATTTGTGGCCATAAACAAATTTCTCATCACAGTTGAAGCAGAGACCCTTATCACGTTCAACCTGCATCTCTGCTTGACTTAAATGACGAATGAGAATAGCTAGGATAGGTTCGGTGGAGTTGGAAGTTGTGAGGGCTAGTGGGTTGTTGGTTTTTGTTTGGGAGAAAGATGGAAGTTGGGAGACTTGGGTAATGGGAAAAGACTATTTAGAGAGCCAAGGGCACATGGGTTTGTCATCACCAAGTTGGTCTTCAAAAACTCTGGCTAGAGCTAATGCCTCATGCCAGTCACCAGGATGTTGAGTTAAAACCGAACGTTGTATGCACGGTTTGAGCCCGAAAATGAACAGGCCACATTTCATGGTGGCAGATAGGCCATGAACTTTGTTGGCGGAAGCCTCAAATGCTGATTAATAATCAGCCACAGAACCCTGTTGCTGTAGCTTAGCAAGGGCACCAATGGGTTCATCAAATTCAGAAGGCCCAAATCGCCTATGTAACGTTGTGACAAAAGCAGACCATGTGGGAAGTAACCCTTCATCACTAAGACCCCTAAATCAACAAGCTGTAAGGACATCTAAATGGAATGCGACAATCAATAAACGTTCGTCTTCCCTGATTTTATAATATTGGCAGTATTTTTGTCCATAACAAATAACTAGGAAGTGGGATCACCAGAAGTAAATCTTAGAAAAGTGAGTTTAAAAGGACGAGAGTTACCCAGATCTGTGTTACTGGTGTGAGATTTTGAACCTAGTCTAGATCCCAGTATTCCCGAATGAGAATACGCACCGTGATTCTGTCCATCAAGGATCCGTTGCAATGTCTGCTGGATTTGAGTGTGGGACTTATGAAGGTAGGCATTAGACTCTTGGAGTCCTAAGTGCTGCTGCTTGCGAACCAATTCCGCGGAACGAATCTGTTGTTCTAGTAGATCTAAACGATGATTTTGTTGTTCCAGAACATCCAATCGTTGTGTTTAATCTCTCATCCGTGTGTTTTTCGCCATAAAAAGGAAGGATGGGTAAGCAACGAGAGCACCAAAATGTAGCAATGAATTTGAGAATTTTTAGAGATAGAAGATACTTAGAAGAGAAGAAGGATAAGAATAGAGAGAGAAGAGACATTAGAAGAGATGAAGGATAAGAATAGAGAGAGAAA
Organism: Gastrolobium bilobum; assembly: GCF_033153095.1. Lineage (NCBI taxonomy): Eukaryota > Viridiplantae > Streptophyta > Magnoliopsida > Fabales > Fabaceae > Gastrolobium > Gastrolobium bilobum. The sequence continues at coordinate 36,284 of NW_026898023.1, read as the reverse complement.
AGACAGGAGAAAGAAAATTTATTCAAAGTCTGCATAACTTTTTCCTTTTCCCTAACAACCATATATTGCCCTATTCATAATGGGCCCCTTAAACAATTATAAACCACTCTGACCGATTACAATATAAGAATTAAAAGACAACTTGGTTAACTCCAACAGCCCAAGACTACGTCTACATTAATTGGTCTCGTAATCCTTTAGATACTGGGGCTTCTTGTGGGTCCTTTTAGCTAAGCCCAACTCACTATAAGGTCCGTTACACAGTGTCATTTAATTTTATGGTAAATTTTCAAAATACAATTTATCAAGTAAAGTAATCAATAAGGTGTAGGTCATGCATATACACCTATGATGCACGGACACTGACACGAGACACGGGACACGACATGACACGACACGACACGCCGGCACGTTAATTCTAAAAAATGACATATTTTGACACGTTGGGACACGTTTTGATATTAAATAATATAATTTATATTTAATACATATAACAGTTCATAATTAATCATATAACCAATCAAATATTCAAATTTCATAACATAAATATAAAAAATAATAATTTTTCGTACCTTGTTAATTTTTCATGTCAAATTTCATAACAGAAAAAAATTGATTTATAAATGATTTTTTTTTATTTTTAGTTAATAAAATAAAATTAAGACTAAAAAAAAAAAAAGTGTCCGAGCGTGTCCGAACGTGTCCGAACGTTGACCACGTGTCCGAAAAAGTTGACTGCGTGTCAAAAAAACGTGTCAAAGCGTGTCGGAGAGTTGACCACGTGTCCCAAAATATTGACCGCATGTCAGACGCATATCCGAACGTGTCGGAGCGTGTCCATGTCAGACACGTGTCCGACACGCCATTTTAAAAAAAAATTGCGTGTCCGGATTTCTTAGATATACACCACCATTCTGTCATTGACATATTTTTAGTACAAATCAATGGTTCAGAACACTTGAACATCCATGCTCCCAAAAAGTTGTGTACCAATCCAAATCACTTAATCGGGAAATGAATTTTTTTATGTTAAAATTTTATAAGATCTGATTATATTAAATTTTTATGTTAGTTTTTTTCTTCACATATATTAAATAAGTGAAATTTAATTATTATTAATAAAAAATTACGTAAATATTTCATATAATCAAGTCATATTAAATTTTAAGAAAATCCATTCCTATTAGAAAAAGGACCGTGATGTGCTCACAACCTATCAACATAATATTCCCGTCAACTTTCAGCTTCCAATTCCATACGATGTTCACCCAAAAAAAAAAAACTAAAGACATAAAAAAAGGACCAATTCTTTATTAGGTCCTCTGCTTTCGTAATTAAATAAAATACATTGTTAAGAAAATGTCATATAAGGAAATAAATAAATGGATAAATTTATGTTATTGAAACATTTTTATATTTTCATTAATTTTTTATACTAATAATGGCAGGGAACGTTGAATGTAATTTTTTTTTTGTAAATTATATAAATATTTATGGGTTCATTTTTTCTGCAGTTACTGTAGATAAGTTATTTGCACTAAGCCCAATACGATGTCGTTTTGGGGTGAAAATCATGATATTTTTGTAATTTTAATTTATTTCAGAGTTATAATAGTCTTTATATTTATAATTTTTTAATATTTCAATACCAAAATGACGTCGTTTTGAAAATAAATGCTGATAACTTATCTGCAGTAACTCAGAAATATTTTTGCCAATGTTTATTACTAATTGTGTTAATGGAATATTATTTCAGTATATTCAATTTTTTTTTTCTTTTTTATCTACAATGGATAGATAAATATTTATTCTTATGTTTTTGCTTAATATATTTAAAAAAAAAATCAAAGGATAAGTAAATATTCAAAATTTACCTAAATATACATAGAAATTAGAAACTAGAAAAATATCTGTAGCCCGAAAAATGTTATCACAACTGTTAATAAGAAAACAAATTCTTCTCTTGTAGACCCCACTTTCAAAAGGGAATCGACCTTCTTTAAATTGCCAATGCCCTCGGGCTTCTTTGTATTTGGATATTTATATTTTTTTTTTGGTAAAATCTTTGTATTTGGATTTCGTAGCTATACTAAAAAATGCCATAGACCATTATTTATTAATTAATTAATTTTTTATTTGTTAATTAAAAAATTATGAAAACAAATCATGAGAAAAACATGTTAATTGAATATTAACATTTCGAGTATTTTAATAAAGACTAATTTAATCAAACATATTTCTTTATATAATTAAAACCATATATAAAAAGGACGGAATATTTGGTTTTCTTCACTTAATTTATCGAAATATAAGTTAAAAAAATGGTATTCAAACTTTCAGTCCTAAACAACAAAAGCTGCTATTAAATTAAATATTAAAGAGTTAAAAATAAAAATATGAAATGAAAGATAGAAATACTTAATATGTCAATAATTCAAAAAATATTTAATATTTTATCCTTTTAGGTTCTCAGCATATTCTTTTTAATTTGTGGTTTTAATTTTTTAAATTTTGTCTATTATTTTAAAAAATTATGCCATCAATCCTTTTCTACCTCCATTATCATTCTAATAACTAAAAAAAATAATAAAATGATAATAATATTTTCTTCAAACTGAAGAGTGATAATAATAATAATAATAATGTAAAATTTAATAAAGAAACAATCGGCTATAAAAAAAGAAAAGAAACAATCATTCAATAACCATTTGATTATAAAATCGTTGGAAAGCAGGGGTGCTAAACGAAGGCCTAAGATTAAATGTCTAAAATTGGTTGTTGGCACCAGACTTGAACTTGTATAAAAGCTCGTTTAATAAAAAGGTCTCAGACTCCACTTCAAAAGCTCGGCCTTAGAGCTTCCCAGGCTAGCCTAGTATATTATTATTATTTTTTATTTTATATTTTTTATACTATTTGTAATAGCCCTATCTTTCTCCTCAATCCATTTCACCCCAATTTATTGGTTAAACAGATTTTTTGAATGATTTTACTCTATATTATGTTTTTTGAATATACATTGAATTTACCAATATTTATGGAATTACTAGTGTTGTTGATTGTATATTCTGTTTGAATGAATTTTTGTTGTCTTATTTTTTCTAAAAAGGCTATCAGGCTAAATCGGGCTTTTAATTTTTATAAATAAGCTAGGCCACATGCCGATAATTATATTTATAACAGGTAACAGGCTTAGTCAGGCTGACACATTTAAACACAGACTTAACCTTTTAAGACCAAAGCTCGGTTCGGCTCGGCTTGTTGGAAAGGAATAAACATGACCCACACGGCGAAAATTGGGTAGTTAATATTTAGGCCCAATGGGCCGAATAGCGCTAGCTAGGCTGGCATTGAGTGACGATAGACGAAGGCTTTTGACAGAGATGTGTGTTTTGATTTAACAGCCGCACGGAACGGAGGACCCCAGAACCACCACCTCGACCGGCGAAATCCGCAACTGTAAGCGACCGCTAAAACGGACATAGAACGCCGTTAGGTAATATCGAAGTTGAATTCTCAGATTACCGATTCAGCAACAAAACACAGATCAGATATATAGTAATATATTTGTCTGTATTTTGCTTTTTAATTTGGATCCACTCTGACAATTGCTCAATTCAGACTTTCAGAAAACACTCGTTTTTTCTGTGGTTGTTTTTCGTAACAGATCTGGTTTTATTTTATTTTTTTTGTAATTTTTTGTGCTTTTTGTTTTTTTTTCTTTTAAAACTTGATGCTATAATTTGCATGGCAGATTTTCTACCTTGCTTTGGATAACAAAAGGAAAAAAGAAGAAGAAGAAGAAGGAAAATACTAATTCAGCCTCTTCATAATTTAACTGTTTTAAGTTCAGCCAAATTGTCAACAAATGTTTGCTCACTATATAGCATGAACTGCTAACAACTTTGATGGGGGAATGCTCACTGTAATTCACGCGATAAGGGGGAATGATGTTTTAGAAACTTAGAGTTAGATTTTGATTCCTTTTAAAGCTAAAGTTGTATAAAAAAGATTTTCATGTTCTTTGATCCATTTCTTATTTTCTTGTCTTGCTTTACATTGCTGGTTTTATTGCTGCTATATTGTTATTCTGCATCTGATAACTTTTCTTTCTTTCTGAGTATGCAGTCTTAAATAGTGAACACTAAGATTTCAAGAGTCACTGCCGTGACATGTTAATTTTTTCTGCAACTCTAAAATTTCTATTATTAATGAATGAATTTGCTCTCACAACTCTAAAATTCAATGATTTTTTTAAACGAGATTGATTTTCTTTATAATTTGCTATTTAAAATGTGTAGTTTTTGCCATTTTTTTTTTTCTTGTAGTGAATATGATAGAAAGCAAGTGGGAAAATAGATTTTGGTTCCATCAAGTATCTTGCGATCTGCTTAGCGTTATCTTTATAGAATGTTAGGACTGCTATGTATTTGCACTTTGCATCACGTTTCTATTTTCTCAATTTGCAGTCTTAATATTAAAACCTGAGGCTTGAAGGGAAGCTGCTATGCTTGGCTAGGTAAAACAATCCTATTATTTTGTAGTTGAACACTGAAGTTTTTGTTTTCTTGAATAGGGAATTCAATGAATTTTTTCAATTCGTATCTTAGAAAACTCAAATCCTTGACTCTTTTTAATTACTTTGATTTTCTTTTCTACAGCCAAATTGGTTTGAGCATTTTACGTTTGACAGTAAAATAGTATTGAGAAGTCCAATTTTGCTGTTGGTTCTTTTTGCACAAGACATATTGTTTTGGTGTATATGTGCACTTTGTTAAACAAAGAGAGGAAGGAGGATTCGATAAAAGTAGCTGCATATGGATTAGTTCTTTTACTCTATTTTCAAAGAATATTGTTTCTTTTTAAGATTTTTTGTTTCTGCCCTTTACTTTATCTTTTTAAATCCTACAATTAACACATGGACCACAAGAAGCCTGAGTTTGTTAGCCTAGCTCTGTGATGATTATTTATTGCGATTTGTGGTATTGAAGGACAGTACTTGTTCTAAAACAGATTTGAATGAATTAGTTTCGTGCTAATATGTGATACATTAGTTAAGCAATTTTGAGATCATTGGTATTTCCATAATTTTATATTTACTATTTCAAGAATATGCCCTGCTACATGATCATAACTAATTAGTATGCTGTAAGCAAAGTTACTGCTGCTATATATTCATTGTTCTGGATTGTCCAAGGCCATTATTCTTTTTTCTATTCTTTTAATGAGTTGTATAATATGAATCAATGTTTTTGTGTTTATACAGGCTTTGGAAGTTTAAACAATTCAGATCAAAATCCAAGTTTGCTGTCTTTAATTTTCTAGCAGACTTTTCTTTATCTTCCATGGCATATCCTTTCTCAGATTCCAAGTACTCAGATGGCCTCACTGTAGTGGGTATCTCCTTCTGCACAGCTATTATCTGTGAGATCATCTCATGGGTTCTTATCTATCGTACCAATTCTTACAAGAACCTTCGGTCCTCCATTGACAAAGCCTCCAAGAAACTTGAGACCATGAAGACGGACAGCAACAAAATCAACATTAAGAAGTCCAAGACCAAAAAAATCGATCGTGTTGAGACAAGCCTCAAAGAATCAAGTCGAGACTTGTCTCTCTTCAAGTTCAAGTCTGGGGGTGTGGTGGCTCTGGTTCTCTTTGTGGTCTTTGGGTTGCTAAATTCGCTATTTGAAGGTAAGGTAGTTGCAAAATTGCCCTTCAAGCCTTTTGGGCTTATTATGAAAATGAGCCATCGAGGTTTGCAGGGTAACGATCCCACTGATTGTTCCATGGCCTTTCTATACTTCTTGTGTTCCATTAGCATCAGAACAAATTTGCAGAAGTTCTTGGGTTTTGCACCTCCAAGGGGTGCAAGTGCTGGTCTGTTTCCAATGCCAGATCCAAAGACCAGTTGATTGGGTTCAGTGCTATATTTGAACTTTTTATCTTGTTGTATCTAGGGTGAGGATAATTTGGAACTGCATAACTTTAGTCATTTATATTTCATTTGGTTCTCTTAGGGAGACCAACGTGATTTTAGTTGTTATCACTGGTACTGAAACCCGTCAACTACATTTTACAGTGATGATTTGCTTGTTTTTTAAGTTTACATTTACCTACTCAAAAATATTCAGGATTTTCGTTTTGTTTTTACTATCTCTTTAGGAGAGTGGATAAAATTATCAATCTAAATTTCATTTATTTGATTTTAAATTATCCTTATCAATGACAATTATCAAAAAGATTTGCATAGAATTGCTAACGGAGCTCCTAATGGTTTTTGGAAGAAATTTGATTCATCGGTTTGCTTCGCTCAAGCCCCCTTATGCGTGAGCATTTTTGGGTTTTTAATGTAGCTTTTATGATTTTATGAAGGATTATATCTCGATGTACGTGGATAAGTATCTCTTATGGATCAACGATTAAGATCCCATGGTTTAGCTGTTTAAATCCAAATTTTAACCATTGATTTTTGAATATTTAGTGGTATTAATTTATTGAAAATTAATAATTAAATAATGTAATTTAATAAATTATAATTGTTAAATTACGAAAATTAATGATCAAGATTTCTTATAAGATTTATTATTCTCATATCCGTGTAAGTTGTTTATGTCTATATATATATATATATATATATATATATATATATATATATATATAGGGATTAATGTTTTTCTTGTCACTGGAAACAAAGTTATCTTCTGCCGCTCCAAAATGATATCGTTTTGGATTAAAGATTAAAAATAAATGATATTTTAGTAAAATGCATGATTTAAACAAAAGAGATAGAATATTGTTACTATCAATATTGGAATCACAAAAAAGTTAAAAATCTACTTTTTTTTTTTTTTTTTTAAGTTAAAAGTTTTAACTTCTAAAAAAATAAAAATCAAAAGTCAAATATTTTTTTTTTCAAAAACTAAATATTTTTATAAAAATATAAAAAGCTTTAATTTTTGTAAAAAATATTTCTAAAACAAAGAAGAGATAAAAACTACTTTTTCTATAAGCTCAAACAAAATAAAGTTTTATCAAATTTGAACACAAGTACAGAAGTTTATGCTTTAGACTAAATTCATTCATTCTTAATTTAACCTTTGCTTCTACCAAAGAAAATAAAGAGAAAGAGAAAAGGGATATACAGAAGAAGAACACTAACCAGTGCAGGTATTCCCTCAAGAAAGGGTTGCTATGGCTAGGTGCATCAGCATCCACCATAACCTGAGATTCAATCATAATAATAATAAAAAATAAAATAATGTAGATATGGCATTAATTAAGACTTTGTATTCAATAGCTAGTTACTACTTACCGCCAGTGTAGATAGGGCTGTGCATGGGTCAGGTCGGGTCAAGTTTTTGTCCTACTCGACCCAACTTGGTTTTTATAGGTCAGATATTTTGACCCGACCCGCTTTAATTTGATCCAAGTCAGGTCTGACTTTGATTGGATTTTGTTGAACTAGTTCAGAACCAGTTTGGATCTGACCTGACTTGGTTTCTGAAGTGGGTCTGACTTGGTTTCTGAACTGGGTCAAATCTGACCTGACCCGTTTTTGACTTGACTTTCTCACAAAATTTTGTCGAAATTTTTACGTTGCAAAAGACGAAAATTTCGTCACAAAATTATTTTTTCGTCGAAATTTTTACAAAAAAAATTTTCTATTGAAATTTAGTTTCCGTCAACAGTTTTGACGAAAATGATTTCTTCCATCAAATGTTTTAAACGAAAAAAGAATTTTGTCAAAAAATTTGACAGAATGTTTTTCGTTCAAAATTTCAATGGGAATGTGTTCTGACGAAAATTTTGACAGAAATTATTTCAAGGGAAATGTTTCATTTGAAACTTTTGACGAAATTTAGATTCTCTAAAGAATTTTGACAGAATATTTTTTTCATCAAAATGTTTTTTTTGTCAAAAAAATTTACGGAATTTTTTTATAGAAATGTGTTTCGTTGAAAATTTTGATGGAAATTTTTTACCAAAAAACTTGACGAAAATTTTTAGTTGGAAATTTTCGATGGAAACGTGTTTCGCTAAAAATTTCGACATTTTTTTTTTGTCAAAAAATTTAATGAAAACTTTTTCGACGAAAACTTTCACCGAAATTCGAAATCTTTACAGAATTTTGATGAATTTTTTTGCCGTCAAAATTTTTTGATGACGAAAATATTTTCATCGAAAACTTTCGTCAAAATTTGAAATCTGTAAAGAATTTTGATGAAATTTTTTGCCGTCAAAATTTTTTGATGACGAAAATGTTTCAGTCGAAAACTTTCGCCAAAATTTGAAATCTGTAAAGAATTTTGATGAAATTTTTTGCCGTCAAAATTTTTTGATGACGAAAATATTCCCGTCGAAAACTTTCGCCGAAATTTGAAATCTGTAAAGAATTGTAATGAAATTTTTTCCGTCGAATTTTTTTGATAGAAATTGTTTTGAGGAAAATGTTTCATTTGAAACTTTCGACGAAATTTAGATTCTCTAAAGAATTTAGACAAAATATTTTTTCTGTCAAAATTTCTTATCGAAATATTTTTTTCAAAAAAGTTTACGATTTTTTTTTACAGAAATGTGTTCCGTTGAAAATTTTGATGGATATATTCTTTATCAAAAAACTTGACGAAAATATTTAGTCGAAATTTTTTGATAGAAATGTGTTTCGCTAAAAATTTCGACGAAATTTTTTTTTGTCAAAAAGGTTAACGAAAATGTTTCCGTCGAAAACTTTCGTCGAAATTTGAAATCTGTAAAGAATTTTGATGAAATTTTTTTTCCGTCCAAGAATTTCGATAAAAATGTGTTTCGTCGAAAGTTTTTATGAATATATATTTTTTGTGAAAAATTTTGACGAAATTTAGATTCCGTAAAAAAATTTGACAAAAAAAATATTCCGTCAAATTTTTTTACCGATATGTTTTTAGTCACAAATTTTGATGAAAATATTTTCCATAAAAAATTTTGACGTAATTGTTTTACGTTAAAACTTTTCTTTTAATGTAATTGTGATTTTTTTCACATAATGGGTATGGGTCAAGTTTTGGGTCAGTGAGTCAATATTAAAACGAGTCAGGTCTAAAACTGACCCAAATAAAAGTGGGTCAGTATTTAAACCAGTTCAAAAAATATGGATATTTATGGGTCGGGTCAAGGTCGGATCAAGGGCAGGGCAAGTGAATCAGTTTTTTTGCACACCCCTAAGTGTAGAGAAGGTTCTGAGGTCTTCACCATTAACAGCAACTCTTCGGCGGTTAACAACTTGAGAGGGCCTAAGTTGACAGCCATTACTAATCTCTCTGTTATTGATGACAACTCTTAGAGAAATTTACTTGTGAATGTTCAAATATCTACTTATAAACCCTAAACCCTGCATTCTTGTACAAAGCAATTTATGATTTTACATAATGCCAAAATCATATCATATTATGATTAAACAACATATGATTCCTTGACTAGTATATTTTTTCATAAAATTAATTTTTTGTCGAATATTTCCACGAAAATAAAATTCCGTGGAAAGGTTTTCGATCGAAACTTTCCATCATCGATAACAACAAATTGTATTCCCTCTCTCCTTCCGTGTCTATTTTTAACAAAAATTATTTTCGTCTTATTTTTGACAGAATATATTTTTTGTACAAAATTTTATCATAAATTTCGACGAAACTTTTTCCATCGATAATATGACATTTTCTAATAAGGGTTCTATTAATCTCCTTTTACATAAGATAGGTATATTATGTTGTAGAGAGAAACTAGGTGGGTCCTACCATTACAAGAAAAAAGAAAAAGAAAAAAAAAATGAGGTGCAAAAATCGAAGTGAAAAAAAATGAGATAAGTTACCTCATGTAAAAGGAGACTAATATTTCCCTTCTAATAATGCGATTAGTGCTAGAAGAGAATGGAAAATAATAAAATAAAATAGTGTCTATTCTTGAAACCGTTACATGCAAGTCCAACCCAAATAAGTTTTGTATAAGCGAAAAATATTTTTTCAGCCATTTTGAGATAGGTTATCTTAAGCTATTCCTTTTAACTATGTCTCACTGGTAAGATATAGTTATTATATTAAAGTTATTTTTTTAACTTTTCACGTCAGCAGACAAATTCTGAAAAGTGACTAAAGAGAGAAAAAAAATAACTTTAACGTTGTAATTATATCTTATCGATAAGACATAATTAAAACGGGTAGTTTGAAATAATCTTATCTCAAGTTGTTGTGGGAGAAATGTTAATCCCTCTATATAATCCTATTACTGTAATTTTTCTTGGGACCCACACGGGGCAATCAACCATCGAAGGCCTCTTGGTTTACCCGCTCTTATAATACCATTCTTGAAAATTAAAATTGTGTTTGTGAGAAATAAAATATATCAAATGAGATGTCATTACGTAGATCTAAAAAATTTATGTAAAATCAAAAAAAGAATTACCTGAATTGGATACCCGAGTCATAAGTTATGGTATTCAGAAGTTTTATGATTAAATTATTATTTTTTTTAGAAAAAAATGACACGTGTCAACCTTAGGTGAGAGACGCCCCATTGGGGCGTCTTCCCTTAGGTGAGAGACGCCTAAATGAGGCGTCACATGTGACGCACAAAAAGGCGTCACATTGCGTAATAAATCCGTAATTATTTCTAAAACTATAATAAATACTTAATTATTTAATTAAAATACAATAATTAAATTTTTTTGCCACGCTTTCTTCCTATCATTTTCGATCCTCTCCATTATATATAATAAAGTTTCTGCACATCAAACTCAGTTCTAAATTGACTAACTCGTCATGATTTATGATATTTATATAACCTGTTTGGTTTGCGCCTAGTATCTAGCATGGAAATGCATAGTTAATTGAACATGTCTGGTTGATTTTTTGGGTGAAAATTTTTTTAACTCAATGGTCAGTAAAATTAATTCTATGAGATTTTTAAATTTTTTAAAAGTATGCTTTTTTTTATACATAAAGTATACTTATATTTATAAAAATAATTCCATTTTATCATCTATATGAACAAAATTAATTCTTTTTAAACTCAATTTAAAATTTATTTTTGAATACAAGTTATTTTCTTAAACATCAATTCTTTGAAAATCAAATTTTCAACAATTTAAATCAGATGGACCCTTAGTTATTTCATGTCACAATCAATAAATTACTTCAAAAGAAGGATTTATTAGGTATAAATATGCCGTGGTATCACTTCCATCGATGGGGATGATTCCACGCGACTTTGTAGCCAAATGGGCTAGGTTGAAAAGGGATTCTTCATATATTCTTGAATAATAATATTGGGTTTAGTGTCTGTGTGTTTTAAAGGATATAAGTTTATGTTTTTTTCACCCTTTATAACTATATATATCTCAGAGAATACATAATTATAATATGAAAGCTATTTTTTTTTTTACACGTCAACTACAAGTTTCTGAAATTTTTTTGAAGAGAGAGAGAAAAAAATACTTTAATATTATAATTATGTATTCTCCAGAGTACATGGTTATAAAGGGTGAAAGGACATAAGCTTATATAATTTAAAAGTACAAATAATTTTTCCAATAATATTATATGCCTATACATTTTATAAATAAAATAAAGTTCTTTGTAAAGACTCTAAGTCTTTTAAAATACATCTAAGGTGAGGTCAAGTGGTTGTAAACCTTAAATATATTTATATATATATATATATATATATATATATATATATATATATATATATAGAGAGAGAGAGAGAGAGAGAGATTAGGTCTATTTCTCTTGATAGGGTGAAGTATATCAACGTAATAATGTTTTTAGATACAGTGATATGGACTAATTAAAGCTCTATGAAATTAAGGCTGAGAGAGGAGAAATGATAAAAGAGCTGTACGTGAGATAAGTGCACCTATGGAATGAGCTGGTGCGAAGAGTAAGAGATTGTTTACTATGAAAGTTTAAAAATCTCACTTTATGGAGGGAGAAAATTGACCCTTAAATGAGCCTTTAATGGTAAGCCCGTGAGGCTGGTCTAGAACATAAACCATGGATTATTGATAGTGTGCAGGGTTCCATTATTAATTATTGGATTGTCGCGGAGCTTGATCTGTATTATTCCGTGTACAAATTCTTACTTTAATTTTATTTTCAATGTTCTAAGTGGTAACAAATATATATACACTGGTACAGAATAAGAGAAGTCTCTTGCTCCAAGTACGTTAAAATATTTGACATGTAAAAAAAAACAACGAGAAACAAAACAGTTGGAAAAAAAGTGAAAGGCAATAATGTTAAGTAACTTACGTGAAGGAAATTTTATTGCAATAATTTATCAATATAACTATAACATATAAGCAAGTTAATTATTAATCTATAACTATAACTATAACTATAACTATAATCTTTGTCTTATTTTTTTTTCCAGATATTTATTAAAAGAGATTAACCTTCTTTCTCTTTAAATAAAAAAAGGAGAGTACTTATGTATTTATACTCTTTCCATAACTTATTCTCTTCTCCTTCCACCACAACCACGCTCTCTTTGACAGTTGAAATAAACTGCTGCAACAGTTGCCAGATTATTAATTTCGGCAAAGTTTCTTGTGTTGAAATTATGACGCCATTCTGGAGCGAAGACAGTGTCTCTGCCCAACTGTTTGAATAAAACTAACACAAGCCGATGAATCCCTGCAGAAGGTTGCGGGCTCTCATAAAACAAAAGCTCTCTCCCTGCATAAATCTTATTAATGTCACCATATATAATATTCATTGATATACATGAACATCAAAATGCAATCTTAGCTAAAAATTATATATTTATAACATCCAATAACATTTTATAGAAAAATAAATGACTTGTTCAACTGGTGAATAAATTAGAAGTACTTATTATAAAATAAAATAGTTTAAATAAGATAGACTAATATATATATGAGACTTTGTAATTAATATCTAGCTTGGTACGTTTTTGTTTTTGTTTTTGGTTCACTTGCATGTTCTAAGTTAGAAGTTAGGAGTGTTCTCTCTATAACCTGGCCTTATTCATAATCTTCGAATCTCGATTTAGACGAAATGCTTAAAAAAGTGAAAAGGGATAAACTCATAGGTACAGTTTCATAATTTGACGGTTGAATTGAATAAACTACAAATTTGAAACATATCAGTTTGTTCAATCTTTAGATTTGATTTCATAGGATTGAACTTAACACGTGCATTATACAGTTGTTTTAACGTTCGCAAAAACATATTTTCAACTGCATTACACCGCTTTTATTTCATATAATGATTGGGCTTATTTATTTCTTCATGGAAGATATTTCTAAAATTAAATCAATATGCAAATAAGAGATACGTTATATGAAAACAAAATAAATATTCTATGAAACTATAATAGGACGAAAGTGGTTTTATCAACTGTCAATATGTCATGACACCGGCTTTGCTCTTCCCAAATCAACCCCCCATAAAACAAACATATTTCAACTTTATGATAGATAATTATAAAATTATAATAGTAAATTTACATGAAATAAGATTATATTAATAAAAAGTGATTTTAGTTCAACAGTAATATGCTTATCGTCATATTAATTTATTTTTCCTATAAATTAATTTTTATAGTATAATCCCTCACGTATCAAATTTACTTCAATTTAATTATTCCTTCTGTTGTACCAAAAAATAAAAAATAAAAAATTATCCCTTCCGTAATCAAAACTTGCCTCAAATTCATCTCAAGTGTCCTGAATTGAGATTGTAAGGCTTTGATCAACGATGAATTATATTATAAAAATGATGGGACTAAATTTAAAATGAAAAAATAATGAGACAAGCAGGGAAATAGAATATTGGTATTTACTTACCAAAGCTTGCATTTGTGGTAGCTGGAATATCTGTCACCATCCTGCGACTCCGTTAAAAGGAGAAGAATGATGATAACAAACGAATATTAATAAAATAGGACACAAAGTTTTATCAAATTTGAACACAAGTACAAAAGTTTATACTTTAGACTTTATACATATTCCCTAATTTCATTCATTCGTTTTTTATTTAACCTTTGCTTCTACCAAAGAAAAGAAAGAGAAGGAAAACAAGGATATACAGAAGCAAGAACACTAACCAGTGCAGGTACTCCCTCAAGATAGGGTTACTAGGGCTAGGTGCATCAGCATCCACCATAACCTGAGATTCAACCATAGAAAAAAATAAAAAAATAATAATGCAGATACGGCATTAATTAAGACTTTGTATTCAATAGTTAGTTATTACTTACCAGTGTATAGAAGGTTCTGAGGTCTTCACCATCAACAGCAACTCTAGGGCGGTTAACAAGTTGAGAGGGCCTAAGTTGACAGCCATTGCTAATCTCTCTGTTATTGATGACAACTCTAAGAGAAACAGTGCTTGTAAAAGGGTTAAGAACATCCCCTATCACACCTGCAACAACAAGAGGGTCCCCTTCACGAGCCATGATCTAGATAGTCACACGTACTGTACCTTGTTTTTTTGGCCTGCTTATGTATACACCAATATATATATATATATATATATATATATATATATATATATAGTTGGTTCTTATTAGCATCTGCTTTTGCTTTTGTCCCATCAATGGATTCTTCAATTTTCCTTTTTTTTTTTTTTTTCTGCGTTGTCTTAGCCATTTTCTCAAGCAATTACACAAAAAAAAGGGTAAGATCCATTAAGAAGAAGGGAGGAAAAAGAAAAAAAAGTGAATGTCATTCATTTTTTATATGTTGCATATATAATTTATTTCATCTAACATGAAAAACACATTTCCCTTTATTTTCAATAGTAAACTCAACAGTCTATTACTTTCCTTTTTCTTTTTTCAATAAACGAAATTTTTTGGTGCATGGCCAATTGAACTTTAGAGGGCGTTTGGTACAGGAGAATCTTTTTTTAATCAGATAAATATAAATAGTGGGGAAATAGTTGTAAACTAAAATTAGTGGAAAAAATTTAAAAAAGTTGTTTGGTAGACCAAAATATTACCAGAGAAATTGATTTAAATTTTCGAATTCCATATTTGGTCGAAGGTAAAATATAGATGGAAAATAGGTTGAAATTACAAAATTAACCTTTTTTATTTTTTGAATCTGATCAACCCTTGCCCAAAATGACAGTTTGTAAAAGCCAGCTTAATTGATGTCATTGTTTCAACAATTTTTACTTTGCTGGAACCCAAAATACGTACTCAATTTTTACTTCCCCAGCAAACTCCCAAAATACAACCCTCAAAATGGTTTTCTCGAACAGTACAAAATAAGAAATTTTGCAAAGAAATCAAGTTGGGTGGGGAAAAGATTTTGCTATGCATAATTTTTGTAACTCTTGTACCAAACTTACGCAAATTGAAAACCCATTTCAAGTTGCCTAGGTATCCTTGCCAAAACCCCCTACCAAACACTCCCTTAAAGGTGGGCAAAATTTCAAATTCAACTCATAACAAGGACTTTGTATTTTTGTTCGAAAAAATAATATTGTAATTGATTGAACTTTAGTCATATATCAAGTTACATATATGTTAGATATTCTCTATATAGGCAATATTAATTAATTGATTGTGTTTTAAAATTAATTGGGTTGATCGATATTCATATTTCAATTATTTTGATTAGTCTATTGTGATTATTATGAGTTGGGCTTTTAGTATATGTTGGTATTCGGTCTAGTTGGATAGTAGTGTACATTTTAGTATGACCTCGGTTTTCATTATAGGTGGATTCAGTGGATACAAACTTTTTTTAGAGTATTTGGCTAGGTCTCATCTCTAGCCTATTTATATTGAGATTAAGCCCTATGTGTCATCATGCTCTTATTGCAAGAATGCTGTCATTTTTTGAATAGGTCATAGAGAGAAAAATCCTATCGCATCAAGTTGCTTCTTGTTCTCCAACTATGTGATGACCCAATAAGATACGCACAATCACAACTTTAATTTCATATTATTTAGTATTTTATAATGACATGCATAATTCATAACTTGAGTTTCATCAACATATTTATAGGTAAATACTTCCCTAAATAGTGTTTCTATTAATCATTCTCTGGTCATTTTACGATCTGATTTCTTTTCAAAATTTTCAGGCCCAAAAACTCATCCATTAGATATTAATATTTAAATATTTAATGGTTTCTTTCAAAAAATCATAGTTAGTGACATCGAGTTCTAACAAAAATAATTGGTTAAAGTAATAAAAAGTTTGTTATCTTTAATTATAGATCTTAGCTAGAGTCTTAGAGTGAAGAAAATGATATTAGAAGAGTTGTGTCTCATTTAGGTATGATACCGATCTAACTGGATTGGTTTTTTTTTTTTTTTCTTTATGGTTTCCCATGGATGTTTCCACCCATTTTGATAAAACTAATCCCCTTTGTGGTGTACAAAGCAAAGTTTTTTTTTTTTTTTTTTTTTTGGAAATCACATGTATTATCCACAAGAGTTAATCCTATTTGAGTCGGGAATATCCATATGGGACCAGCTCTCCCAAAGAAATTTTTTTGCATTCAAATGAATTTGAACCCATGGTATTGCTTAAGCGGAATCAAATATGTATCACTTGAACAAACTCCCTCGGTGAATGCAAAGATTTTTAACCACAACAGTCCGCTCCTTGTTTTTTTTCTAAAAGAAAATAATTACATCCAACTAATCGTTAAAAGTTTTCTCGTAATTAAACACTAGCTTACGTTGGGGAATTCGACCGAGAATTTAGGAAGTTTTGCATGTCTCTTTCGTTCTTCAGAATACCTTGTCTTCGTATAGCAGTTTTTGTGAACTACAAATTATCTATGTTAGAATCTTATTCTCCTCTCTTTCCTCAAGTAAACTCTTATCTATTTTTGGGGTATAATAATCCTCAACTACGTTTATTTTATGGTATACACATTTCAGGAATAATGTATATATGACCTGTTATTGTTACGTCCTTCAAAATGTGGTAGCGCATGCAAATAGATATTGATCGGAAATTAATGGACTTGGACTATTATGTGTGTGGAAGAGGTGGGACATTCCTAGAAATGAATATTTTGTAATATGCCCACTCATGTGTAATGCGTTAGCTTTATTTTATACTAGAATATCTGTGCAGAATTTGTGTCAAGGAGGAAGATGATACAGGACTTAGTTTGTTGCTGTCTTGTTTTTATCTTTCTTAATTTCTATGACATATCACAAATGAATAATACTGGAATATAATCATATACAACCAATTTGCTGAAAAGTTAGTACGTTATTCTTCAGATGGAGAGGTTGTCCACTCAAGCGTCACATTTAAACTTTTCTGCCAACGAAAAATGCTTATTTGCTGAAAGTTAGTACGTTATTCTTCGTATGAAGAGATTGTAAACTCAACCAAATGGTGGTAGCTCAGTTGGCGCATGGGAGCTGAGCAGGTGGGGGTGAGGATATGTGTTCGAATCTCCCCAGTACTACCTTTGGGAGGGATTTAAAGCCTTAATTCTAGACCCGCCCCGAATCGGACTAATCGCGAAGCGATGAACCGATGGAATATTTCAAAAAAAAAAAAAGAGATTGTAATAAACTCAATAGTCAATACACTCATCAATACATTTTTTTTTTGGTATCCTTTTTTAATATTTTTTTTGAGGTATATTTAAGAGTAAATATCCTTTTTGGTCCTAACAAAAAACTCGGTCCCTACTTTAGTCCCTTACAAAAATAAATTAGTCAGTTAGTCCCTAATAAATTCAAAGTGGACCCATTTAGTTGAAATCGTGGTCCCTCACAAATTTAAAAAAGACCTATATTAGTCCCTCAAAATGACTAAAATGGATCCACTTTGAATTTGGTAAGGACTAACTGACTAATTTATTTTTGTAAGAAACTAAAATTGAGACTATATTTTTTGTTAGGGACAAAAAAAAGTATTTAGTGTATATTTAATTAAGATGTGTTTCAATGTATCCACCAAAAAAAAGAAGAAGATGTGATTCAATGTAAAATATAGAAGTATAACCTCACATGTAAAAACTGCTGGATCAAAACGAAAACGAAGACTAAAGATTCATTACAAGTTGCACGATACCAGTTTGCACACCGCACAACATCTCCTTCCATACACCATGCTCTGGAAAGTCAGGCTTGTGATTCTCTATTTACAAAGGACAAAGAGACGAATCATTTACATGTGATGTCAAAAAAAAGAAACTACAATTGCGAATATCCTAACCGAATCTTTTTTGACTGACTTCAAGTCTTCAACCACAAATGAAATTTTGCGTTGGATTCCATTTTTTCAATATCCAATTGATCAGTTGCAGCTTCCATATTCTTTCGCAAACAGTCGAAGGTCTACAAAAAATATGAGGACCACGCAATTGACAAATAGATTTGTGAATCAAATGCTTTTTCTTTATACCTGCTTGTGTTTACATTGTCTTCTAAATATTCTGAAATAATATCTTAGTGCCCAAACATTGTCTTCGTTAACAAAGCCCAAACTCTCATCTATATCCCTTTTTTTACAAGCTCTAAAATAAAAATAAAATCTAACAATTCCACTAAAAGGTGGAAGTTTAAATTTGATATACTCACTTAATTAATTATTATTTATGTATTGACATTTTTATATATTTTAGGTCCTAAGTAAGTTTATTGTAAGTATTGTCAATAAACATAGTATATACTTATAAATAATAATGTATTCATGTGATTCATATAAATAAGAAGGCAAGAGTTCAAGGAAGATTTGGATTTGCATGAGCATGTAGGATCATTGTGTTGAGGTGTGTTCCTCCATTAATGTTTGGTGGTTAAGCATGTACCATATATGTCTCAGTGTCTCAACAACCACCACCTCAATGAATGTTACCTATCTCATTATGAAGAAGATTCTAAAAGAAGGCCAATGAGTTTTCACCTCACTTATATAAATATAAGAAACCTTTTGTAAAAGGTTCTCTGAGATAGAGACTTGTGTAAAAATCCTCTGAAACGAAGATTGGTTG
This sequence comes from Gastrolobium bilobum, assembly GCF_033153095.1. NCBI lineage: Eukaryota > Viridiplantae > Streptophyta > Magnoliopsida > Fabales > Fabaceae > Gastrolobium > Gastrolobium bilobum. The sequence continues at coordinate 17,304 of NW_026898023.1, read as the reverse complement.
TGTGACCTCTTTAAAGAAGAACATTATAACTACTAGTATTGGTGAAATTTAAGTGAGAACCTCTAATGATACTAGGGAAGTTTGACGATTGTAATTAATCCTACTATTTCATAGTGAGATTATTCTGGACTATTCCCGTGTTTTTACTCTTCTGCATTAGGATAGGTTTCCACTTTAAAATTGCTGTACTACTTTATGCATTTTCTTTGTTTTGGGCAAGGCCGACCTATTGACCTTCAGGCCGATCTCCAAGTGTCGATCTCCTAGCTCGACTTTGTGATTTGTAACTCGTTTCTGCGCTGATTGATTGAGGGACCCGTTCCAACACATTGTCGTTTTGGATGCTAATAAATTATCATAGTTCATCAAAAGAAAGGGCATAACTCTAGCGTATGTGCGCATAATATATATCCTTATCTACTGTTAATCTCCTCACTGTTGGGACTCACAGCAAGTGCACCGATCGTATAAGTAATATAATGATTGAATAAGAGATCGTTCCCACGAGGATTTGTAACACCCCGTAGTACTCCGGTTGTTAACATACATGATATTTAACATTCACAGCGGAAGACTTTATTTGAAAAGGAATAAAGCATCTTATAAAAATACGAGTAAACTTTTTCCAAAACATTTCATAAAAACATTTCTAAAAACGTTCACGTCAGATACTGCGAAAGCGTAAATCTGAATATACATCTATTAATTAATCCCATGAGCCAGTATTAGTGGCCATTGACCATCAAGATATGACATCAAGTATCATTCCTGACGGAGTCTCACGGACAGCATAACGGCTGTATTTCGGATAACTAGAAACATGATTCCACACATACAGATAACCTAATTAATACAACAATTTAAACAGATAGCTTGCAAGTCCCACACGGACTGCAATCCCCTTAATGGGTCAATACAACTAATAAGGCTCCATGCCCAAATTAACTGAATACATGCATCAAGTCTATATTAATTCGAAGTATAAAAGTATCAGTAAATAATCCATGGCTCTAAGAATACTATCATGAGCCTAAATAAATACATACAATAATCTCCATAAAATAATTAAGCATGTTAACAAGTCTACATGCCAACATCAAATCTAAACATAATATAAAATCATCAGCTGCATCATCAACTACTCCAATGCGGGGGCCTTGCCTATAACAACCCTAAATATTGTATCATGATTAATTAAGAATTATGATAATTAATAAACGAGTAGTTTATGATTAAGTAAATTAGAAGTATGGGTCCAATGGACCAAAGACATAAGCATTAGGGATCCAATGAATTCATGGATCAAAGTATAACCCAACAAAGGAAGTTTTAATTCCATTTAATGTGGACAAGTCCAAGTGATACAAAGAAAGCTCTATATGATAAAGTAAAGTCCAATAAGGTAAATGAAACCCAAATCAAGTTAAAGCCCAAAGTAAGGCCATGACATAATAAACCTAAAGAAGTACTATATGACTAGGAATTAAATTAGAATTCTTTCCCTACAAGCAAGAAGCCCACGGTTTTACTAGAGAAAACAAGCTCTAAGAAGTCAATTTAAAGTGTCATAAAATCATGGAAAAATAGGCACAAATTAGGTCAGGTTAATAGGTTAAAGGTCCATAATCTTAAGGAATAAATCATGGTCCAAAATTAAAGGAAATCTTTTCCTTCCAAGCATTTAAAATCCGCGGCCTAGGTGTAGGAAATGAATTTGATTTTATTTGATTTTCAAGCCATTAAATGCAAATCGAATTTCCTTAAGTCAAGCCAGTCAAATTCCTTTAAACAAGGAAGTTAAGATTATGATGATTAGTAGTCAATCACTTTCCCTAAATCAAGCAAATTGATGACAATATGTCAATCAATCAAATAATTTTGTTTCTTAAATCAAGGAAGCAACCTTTATGACGATTAGTCACACCTCATCAATCCATTAAATCAAGGGAGCAACTTTTAATGACGATTAGTCACACATCATCAATTCCTTAAATCAAGCAATCACTAAATTTCCTTAATCAAGGAAATTGACATCATGTTCTTGTCCCTAAATTAAGCAATCTAACCTATGACAACAAATCACCACCTTACTCTCATTTAATGTGATCGAAACCTACCAGCAATCAAGTAATGGCAAGGCTTCTAGGTTGCCTATTTGAACAAGCTTTAGTCTCTCCTTTTTCCCTCTATAGCCGCGGCACTACCAAAGGAAAGAACAAAGAGTTTAGTTCATTTTGTGAAGTCCATGAATGCTTCGAAATGGTGAGTGTGTTAGTGAGAAATACCTAATTGTTCCAAGATCAAATACAAGCCTGGATCTTAGTCCTTCTTCCTAATAATTCCACCAAAGAACCCTTCATCTCTAAGCAAGAAAATCCCTCTTCTCCTCTCTTTAAGCTTGCGGCCTTGTATGTTCAAGGAGGAAGGAAGTTCATTCAAGAAGATTCAAAGTAGTCAAAGGTCAAGAAGTGTTTCCTTAAGTCGTTGATCATCATCAAAGGTAAGCCTATGAACCTTCTTGGTTAGGAATGACATGTAAAAGCATGAAAGTGATATCCTAAGTATATGATCCCTAGAAGGCCGAACCATGTATGATAATTATAAGCATGAAGAGATGTTTAAATGATATGAAAGATGATGAAATGATGATGTTAGATTAGCATGTTTAGTAGCCTAGGTTCTAAATCAATTTTGCATGATCATAACCTTAGTTGGCCGAATATATAAGATGATGTTTTGAATGATGCTCTAGGATTTAAATATGATAAATTATCAATAATGTTAGAAGCATGTTTTAGAAGTAATCCCTTAGGTATTTTAGGGCAATAAGGCCGAATGGTATGTAGCTAAAAGAGGTTTTATTTGATTAATGTTGAAAGGATCTAACCATGTTAAGTTAATAATATAATTGAAAGCATGTTTTAAAAATTATATTCCTAGATGTTTATCTATGGTGGCCGAACCTATACATGCCTAGAATGAAATCTTTAATAATTCTATTAAGTGTTATGATGACCTAATAATGTCCTAAAACCTACACAAGTGGGTAAGTAAGCAAAACAACTCCTCTAGGTAATTAAACCTGCAAAGCCGAGACCTATACATGGATAAAACACAAATGTTGAATGTTATATAAGTTACTAAAAGATGATATGATGATGTTAGGGAGTCAAGGGAGCAAACAGGCAAGTAAAGAGATCAAAAGTTGAAAGTATACAAGTAAAGAACGACAAGCACTGTAAGTGTTTACAGTTGTTGAAGTAATCTCTCTATGTATGCCACCATTATGAAACTATGATAAGTTATGGTCTGACTGCAATATGTTTATAGTGCTTTACATTATGTGATTATGATATTTTTGAAACTTAAAACCATGCTATTAAATGTTGGCCTGTGCACTGATACTCCAGTTGCAACCTGACGAGGACTCTGGGTATCTCCGTAAGTCCGTAAAAGCCGGCAGGAATATGATGATGATGATGATGGCATGATATTTTTATATGATGATGTTAAATGTTCCATTTTGTATTGTTATTATAAACTGTTGCAGGAGTAAGCGTCATAGTTGGAGAATGCTCCAGCTGTGAACCTTACTGAGATTTTCCCCAAAATCTCACCCCCCTTGACCACCCATTTCAGGAAAAGATGAAAGAAAGTAATAAGAAAGTTATGTGGGAAAGAAAGGGTAAGAGACTGGTACGTAAAGAAGAAGAAACTCCACCTACCTGGGAAGAGAAACTAAAGGATCTAACAGATAGAGGCCTATGGACTGAGGCTATGAAATTATTAATAGAAGCTTTTCCACATTATGATTTCGATGAAGCACTAAGTACACAATGGCTAGAGGAACCACAACCACATTATGACTGGGCTTATGATGCGGCATAAATTATGTTTTTATTTATGATTAGTTAATCTTTTTGGGATTACATTAAATAATGTTTAGTGTTATTTATTTTGTATTGACGTTTTAACGCTTTTAATTTTATATGGAATAAGTATGGTTATGTGTTTCCATTCCGCACTCTGATATTTGCATTCGTAAAGTTTAAATTTAGACTTCCGCGCGTTGAATGCATGATGAAGGTGCACCCTATATGTATTTACATTTGGGGTGTTACATCAATGCACCGACGATCAGAAGGTGCTATTCTCGACGTACATGCTGGAAGGAGATGCTCACCACTGGTGGGCGAATGCGTCCCAACCGTTGGAAATGCAGAATGCGGTTATAACTTGGGCCGTGTTCGAGGAAATGTTCTTGGAGAAATACTTTCCGATGTCAATCCGGGATAGTAAACAAGGAGAATTTGACAAACTGGTTCAAGGAACGATGACGGTGGACCAGTATCATGCTAAGTTTAATGAGTTACTAAGATTGGCAACGTACAGAGGAGCAATGCCTTTACCAGACTTTCTGATGGCGAAGTTTCAAAGGGGTCTGAATCCCAGAATTGCTGAGCTAGTAGCCGGCAACGACCCATGTGACTTTGCAACCCTAATCAATCGATGCAGAAGAGTGGAAGCTATTGGCCAACAGAAGAAACCCGTGGAAGCTAGCGGGAATGGTTATAAAGGAAAGACTGGACCATGGCGAGGAAACAATGGAGGAAAGCCCTGGCAGCCCAGGCGAGATGACAACAAGTTCAAGAGACCCGGAAACTACCGGGGAAACAACAGCCACAACAACAAACCTCCGAACTGTCCAAAATGCAAGAAGCCCCATTACGGTAACTGTCTAAGTGGAACCCCAAACTGCTACAAGTGTGGAAAAGAAGGACACTATGTCAAGAACTGTCCACTATGGGGAAACCAACAAGCAACAAGGATGGGCAGAGTTTACACCCTCGATCAACACACGGCAGACCAGGCAGCTGAACTGGTCAAAGGTACGATCTATATTTGCCATGAAAATTTAGATGTACTATTTGATTCTGGTGCTACGAATTCTTTTGTCGCCGATTATGTGGCGAAAGCGTACGATTTATTTACTGATAGACTGCAAGTACCTATGCGGATCATGACCGCGACGGGAAAAGTTGCTAAGGCGTACCTACTATGTAGAGACGTCGCATTTATCTATGAAGGAAAGAAGTACAAACAGGACTTCATAGTCCTCCCACTAGAGAAGATCAATGTGATTCTAGGGATGGACTGGCTCGCCAAGCAGCGAGTGGTGATTGACTGCAGCAATCGCAGTTTGATTATCGGCAAAGAAGGAGCGGAAGAAAACTCAGCGCTTGAAACAGGAGAATGCTCCATGATGATGATGGGAACTCTTGTAGGAGAAGAAGAGATACCACTGTCCAACATTCTAGTGGTTAAGGAGTTTGAGGATGTTTTTCCCGATGATATCACCAATTTCCCTCCAGAACGAGAGGTACAATTTTCAATTGAGCTAGTACCGGGAACTGGGCCAATTTCAATTGCGCCCTACCGTATGTCACCACTTGAACTTGTGGAATTAAAGAAGCAATTGGAAGACTTAATAAAGAAAAATTTTATCAGACCCAGTGTGTCTCCATGGGGAGCGCCAATATTATTTGTGAAGAAGAAGGACGGGTCAATGAGACTATGCACGGATTACCGACAGCTCAACAAGGTTACTGTGAAGAACAAGTACCCACTGCCTCGTATTGAGGACTTAATTGATCAGCTGAGAGGTGCAAGAGTATTTTCAAAGATCGATCTCCGATCAGGATATCATCAGATCCGGATCAAGCCGGAAGACGTTCCGAAGACAGCATTCAGATCAAGATATGGGCACTACGAGTACCTGGTCATTCCTTTCGGACTGACAAATGCCCCAGCAGTGTTCATGGGGTATATGAATCAAATATTCAAACCTTATCTGGATCAATTTGTTGTCGTGTTTATCGATGACATATTGATATACTCAAAGAGCAAGGAGGAGCATGAGGAGCATCTGAGAATCGTTCTGCAAATATTACGGGAGAAACAGCTATACGCCAAACCATCCAAATGTGAATTTTGGCTGCCCGAGATTCAATTCCTTGGGCATGTGATATCAGATAAAGGAGTAGCGGTGGACCCCAGTAAAATCAAAGCAGTAGTTGACTGGGAGCGACCCAAGACGGTCACAGAGATAAGAAGCTTTCTTGGATTGGCAGGGTATTATAGAAGATTTATTGAAGGATTCTCGAAGCGGGTGTTACCACTCACACGATTGACAAGGAAGGAAGTCCCTTTTGTGTGGACTGATGAATGCGAAGGTTGCTTTCAGGAGTTAAAGAAGATGCTGACGATAGCCCCAGTGCTGACATTACCAAACCCTGAAGAACCATTTGAAGTTTATTGTGATGCCTCAAAGATGGGTTTGGGATGTGTGCTTATGCAAAATTGCAGACCAGTCGCGTACGCATCTCGACAGTTGAAGTCACATGAAGAGAATTATCCCACTCATGATCTTAAGTTGGCAGCAATCGTATTTGCTTTGAAGATATGGCGTCATCACTTATACGGTGCTACTACGACAGTATATAGTGACCACAAAAGCCTCAAGTACTTATTTGATCAGAAGGAGCTGAACATGAGACAGCACCGATGGATGGAATTCCTGAAAGATTATGACTTTGAACTAAAGTATCATCCCGGCAAGGCGAATGTAGTTGCTGATGCCTTGAGCAGAAAAGTCAGAGGAATTGCAAGTATGATGATAGCCGAACAACAATTGATTGAAGATTTCCGAGATTTAAATCTCGCAGTGGTAAACAGTGAATGCGGACAGGAATATTACGCAGTACAAATCCAAGATGAACTCTTAGAGAGGATCAAGGAAGCCCAACAAGCCGTAGATTGTTTTAAACGGTTAAGAAATCAACCTGGAGTTAGTTTAAATCAACAAGGTATAATTACCTTTCAAGGGAAAATTGTCGTCCCTACACGACTCTTGAGAGATGAAGTGATGGAAATAGCCCACAAGAGTCAGTACTCGATTCACCCAGGAGCCACCAAAATGTACGCAGACATGAAGAATAATTTCTGGTGGAAAGGAATGAAGAGAGATGTTGGAAGATTCGTAAGCAAATGTATGGTGTGCCAGAAAGTAAAGATAGAGCATCAACGACCAGCGGGCACCCTACAGCCCTTGCATATTCCCGAATGGAAATGGCAAAGTGTTTCTATGGACTTTGTAACCAGTCTACCCAGAACTCAAGCAGGCTACGATGCCATCTGGGTAGTGGTCGACAGATTGACCAAGTCAGCACACTTTATACCGGTGAAAGGAATGTACACGACAGAGAAGCTGGCTCAAATTTATGTGAAGGAGATTGTAAGACTGCACGGAGTACCAGAAAGTATAATCAGTGATCGGGATCCTAAGTTTACATCCCGATTCTGGTATTCATTACAGCAGGCGTTCGGAACTCAATTACGATTGAGTACGGCGTACCATCCGCAGACAGACGGACAGACTGAAAGAACAATACAGACACTGGAAGACATGTTAAGAGCTTACGCTTTAGAAAGAGAAGGTTGTTGGGATCAGTATCTGCCTTTGGCAGAATTTTCTTACAACAACAGTCATCATGCAAGTATAGGAATGGCCCCGTATGAAGCTCTGTATGGAAGAAGGTGTCGAACAACTAAGCAGATAAAGATGTGAAGATCCCGGTGGTACCAATCAAGATTCTGGATAGAGAAGAGAAGCAGCTTCGCAGCAAGGTGATACCCATGGTAAAAGTGCAATGGCAAGGAAGGACTCCCGAAGAAGCAACTTGGGAGCGAGAAGATAAGATTAGACAGAAGTACCCCGAGTTATAGTAATTTTCGGGACGAAACGAGACATTTCAGATGAAATAGTTTATGATTAAGTAAATTAGAAGTATGGGTCCAATGGACCAAAGACATAAGCATTAGGGATCCAATGAATTCATGGATCAAAGTATAACCCAACAAAGGAAGTTTTAATTCCATTTAATGTGGACAAGTCCAAGTGATACAAAGAAAGCTCTATATGATAAAGTAAAGTCCAATAAGGTGAATGAAACCCAAATCAAGTTAAAGCCCAAAGTAAGGCCATGACATAATAAACCTAAAGAAGTACTATATGACTAGGAATTAAATTAGAATTCTTTCCCTACAAGCAAGAAGCCCACGGTTTTACTAGAGAAAACAAGCTCTAAGAAGTCAATTTAAAGTGTCATAAAATCATGGAAAAATAGGCACAAATTAGGTCAGGTTAATAGGTTAAAGGTCCATAATCTTAAGGAATAAATCATGGTCCAAAATTAAAGGAAATCTTTTCCTTCCAAGCATTTAAAATCCGCGGCCTAGGTGTAGGAAATGAATTTGATTTTATTTGATTTTCAAGCCATTAAATGCAAATCGAATTTCCTTAAGTCAAGCCAGTCAAATTCCTTTAAACAAGGAAGTTAGGATTATGATGATTAGTAGTCAATCACTTTCCCTAAATCAAGCAAATTGATGACAATATGTCAATCAATCAAATAATTCTGTTTCTTAAATCAAGGAAGCAACCTTTATGACGATTAGTCACACCTCATCAATCCCTTAAATCAAGGGAGCAACTTTTAATGACGATTAGTCACACATCATCAATTCCTTAAATCAAGCAATCACTAAATTTCCTTAATCAAGGAAATTGACATCATGTTCTTGTCCCTAAATTAAGCAATCTAACCTATGACAACAAATCACCACCTTACTCTCATTTAATGTGATCGAAACCTACCAGCAATCAAGTAATGGCAAGGCTTCTAGGTTGCCTATTTGAACAAGCTTTAGTCTCTCCTTTTTCCCTCTATAGCCGCGGCACTACCAAAGGAAAGAACAAAGAGTTTAGTTCATTTTGTGAAGTCCATGAATGCTTCGAAATGGTGAGTGTGTTAGTGAGAAATACCTAATTGTTCCAAGATCAAATACAAGCCTGGATCTTAGTCCTTCTTCCTAATAATTCCACCAAAGAACCCTTCATCTCTAAGCAAGAAAATCCCTCTTCTCCTCTCTTTAAGCTTGCGGCCTTGTATGTTCAAGGAGGAAGGAAGTTCATTCAAGAAGATTCAAAGTAGTCAAAGGTCAAGAAGTGTTTCCTTAAGTCGTTGATCATCATCAAAGGTAAGCCTATGAACCTTCTTGGTTAGGAATGACATGTAAAAGCATGAAAGTGATATCCTAAGTATATGATCCCTAGAAGGCCGAACCATGTATGATAATTATAAGCATGAAGAGATGTTTAAATGATATGAAAGATGATGAAATGATGATGTTAGATTAGCATGTTTAGTAGCCTAGGTTCTAAATCAATTTTGCATGATCATAACCTTAGTTGGCCGAATATATAAGATGATGTTTTGAATGATGCTCTAGGATTTAAATATGATAAATTATCAATAATGTTAGAAGCATGTTTTAGAAGTAATCCCTTAGGTATTTTAGGGCAATAAGGCCGAATGGTATGTAGCTAAAAGAGGTTTTATTTGATTAATGTTGAAAGGATCTAACCATGTTAAGTTAATAATATAATTGAAAGCATGTTTTAAAAATTATATTCCTAGATGTTTATCTATGGTGGCCGAACCTATACATGCCTAGAATGAAATCTTTAATAATTCTATTAAGTGTTATGATGACCTAATAATGTCCTAAAACCTACACAAGTGGGTAAGTAAGCAAAACAACTCCTCTAGGTAATTAAACCTGCAAAGCCGAGACCTATACATGGATAAAACACAAATGTTGAATGTTATATAAGTTACTAAAAGATGATATGATGATGTTAGGGAGTCAAGGGAGCAAACAGGCAAGTAAAGAGATCAAAAGTTGAAAGTATACAAGTAAAGAACGACAAGCACTGTAAGTGTTTACAGTTGTTGAAGTAATCTCTCTATGTATGCCACCATTATGAAACTATGATAAGTTATGGTCTGACTGCAATATGTTTATAGTGCTTTACATTATGTGATTATGATATTTTTGAAACTTAAAACCATGCTATTAAATGTTGGCCTGTGCACTGATACTCCAGTTGCAACCTGACGAGGAATCTGGGTATCTCCGTAAGTCCGTAAAAGCCGGCAGGAATATGATGATGATGATGATGGCATGATATTTTTATATGATGATGTTAAATGTTCCATTTTGTATTGTTATTATAAACTGTTGCAGGAGTAAGCGTCATAGTTGGAGAATGCTCCAGCTGTGAACCTTACTGAGATTTTCCCCAAAATCTCACCCCCCTTGACCACCCATTTCAGGAAAAGATGAAAGAAAGTAATAAGAAAGTTATGTGGGAAAGAAAGGGTAAGAGACTGGTACGTAAAGAAGAAGAAACTCCACCTACCTGGGAAGAGAAACTAAAGGATCTAACAGATAGAGGCCTATGGACTGAGGCTATGAAATTATTAATAGAAGCTTTTCCACATTATGATTTCGATGAAGCACTAAGTACACAATGGCTAGAGGAACCACAACCACATTATGACTGGGCTTATGATGCGGCATAAATTATGTTTTTATTTATGATTAGTTAATCTTTTTGGGATTACATTAAATAATGTTTAGTGTTATTTATTTTGTATTGACGTTTTAACGCTTTTAATTTTATATGGAATAAGTATGGTTATGTGTTTCCATTCCGCACTCTGATATTTGCATTCGTAAAGTTTAAATTTAGACTTCCGCGCGTTGAATGCATGATGAAGGTGCACCCTATATATATTTACATTTGGGGTGTTACATTGCCCCTAAAAGCATCACCACTACTCTGGGTACCTGAAATGATGTCCCCAAACGGGGTAAGATAACAACATCTCAGTAAGCTCAAGGTTCATAGAGGATCCTCTAACCCCTGAGCCCACTTCCTGCATAATAAGTCAGATATAAAGCATATAATACAGACATACAACATAAACATAGCATCATCATATCATCCTTGTGTAACCCCAGGGTCAAAGCCATAGACGGTTACACATGTGTGACTTCCAGGGTCAAGCCATAGACAGTCAACACAACCTCAGTATGAAATAGCTCCCAGAGTCAAGTCATAGGCAGCCTACATACCATGATCACTGGCCAGGATCCTCATAACATATATCATCAGTGCATCATCATAACATCAAGATCATATAACATCTATATGAATGTGAATGAATGCACATAGACATCATACCATATACTTCCATACAATATAACCATAATGCCCACCATCATGGTGGGGCCACAAGAGAGAGGAGTCAACTAGAACTAGGAGCTTACCTTAGGGAGCTTAGCACAAGCCCACACTCCAATATAATACGTATGCTCCAACAAAATCCTCAAGTGCACGGTTCTCTAAGCACACCTAGAGTAGGAACCATTCACATCATTAATTACATATTAATTAATCAAGTCATATCCACTACTTAATCATTTAATGATTCCACTTTTCATACTCATATGCCAATAATATGCCCATTACAAGACTAGACCAATTATTACTTATTACATATTTTAGTGCATTATTACAAGCCACTTTAATCTTCAATTACTTACATAGCTTAGAATCACATGCAAGGCTCACTTAGATTATTTTCAACTCATCCAAGTCATATTTATGATTATTATAAGTTACTAAGGGTTTCCCTAAGCCCACTTAGCTTAAATATCACTTTTACGGTTTTTCCATAACTGTACATGCTTCTATTTTCTAGTTACTGGGCGTGACTCACTTGTTATAAAATTCTCATCTTTTAGTATGTTAATCTAGACTCAATTAAATTTCCAAAAAGGTATCATATGCCTCATTTGAAGTTTCCTAGCTCCGGTTATCACCATTTGAAGTTGGACAAACAAAGCTGTTTGCCAACTCCGAACAGGGCCTTAAACATCCTTTACCATTTCTGCGATTATGGAAATTCTACTAAATAAATTGCTCTAAAATTTTTATGTAGACAACTAGACACCTTTATATTTAATTAGACATATTATGAGCCTAATTTGAGTAATAATTGAGGGAGAAAAAATTCATGGAAGTGTCAGCCATGTACAGCGCCCCTGCACATGCCTCCCTGTGTAGTCCTCACTCAAACGAACATACAGAATGGAATATATCTTCAATTGATACCAAATTTTGACACCACGTAGATAACATCTCAATCTTCAATTTGATAAGGCACATCCCTATATGACCTCTGTGGAGGAAGATATGCTCTCCCCAATTTTGCTTAAAAACTGGTTACTTAGCCTTAAATGTGTTTACTTAACAAACCTTAATTACTTTTGATTATAAATCCTAATTCACATTAATTCTTGGATTTTTCTATTATTAAGTCACATTATGAAATATCCTTAGTCCCATTATGTCATGATACTTAAATTTTACTAATTATTTAATTAGTGTACCTAAACCTTACTTTAGTCCAATTTTAGAGGTAAATCCTTGATTACTTTTGTTAATTAATCTCTACCCTTAATTAATCACCTAATTCACCATCTCCTTAATTTTAACACAACTAAACCCTTATGTACTTTATGGGGCAGATTTGATTAGCTATATTAATTAGGATTTTTAGCCATTATTAATCATGATCAGTGAGTTTTACTTAGAGTTAACCCACCTAGTTAATCTTTCTAATCATTTTTCCATACTTAACAACTTAATCACATTTTTTTTTTGTCATCAAACCCAATCCTTACATGATATGGCTGAAATGTTCATGGTCCATTTTTGAGTTCATAGTCATTGATAACTCATATTTTATTACACTTATTTGTTACTCTTGATTAGTATTTTTAGGATTTATTTGAATAAAATAATGATGTTTTGAGTTATTTTACATTTTTAGTTTTTGATTGGGTTTAATTTATTTTCGTCAGAATTTTTCAGCTTTACGTTACTTCTATATTTTGGCCATATCTTGGTCCACAGTTGTCGGATTGACTCCGTTCTTGTTGGGTTTTTCAGATAACACAAAGGGCTACAATTCTTATGAATAGCTCGAAGCCCAATTCGGATTGGAAGATAGTCGATTTCGTGCGCCAAGTCGGACACGTTTTGCTGAAGTTTTATTTTATTTTTATGTATTTTATTTCGTATTTTAGACATATGGGCCGGTCAGAACTGAACCCTAACCCGCTTTGGGTAGGGGTATATGACGGTAGAGTAGGAAACATTGTAGTCATTCTGTAATTTTCAAAATTGAGGATCAAAGTATTTTCTCTGAAGCGTTCTTCATCTTTTTCTTCTTCTTCTTCTTTTTATTTCAATCATGTTTACCTTAGCCATGCGAGGCTAAGAACCTTTTAATCAACCTAAGGGTAATGGATTCCATGGATTAGTCTTGAGGATCTGCGTTTATTTCAAATCAGTTTTGTTTCCCTTCCCAACTCAGATTGATATCGTGCGATCGTGGATATTCAATCTGAGGTTCGCGATTGCGATTATGGAAAGGGATTAATCATCAGATTTGATGATTAGGTTGATTGACCCTATGACCTTAAATCAAGCGAGCTGATACTCTGCGATTGTATGAGTAGAAACATCGTCTTTGATCAAATGCTAAGCGATCGCTTAGAGAGGGTTGTCAATTGGAAATAAGGATTCTGATCCGATTGACAAATCAATCACGATTCTGATATCTTCTTATCCGAGGAAAGACGTCCATGGAACCCAAACCTTAGGTTGGTTATTTTTAATTACGAATTTTGATTCCAAATTTATATTCTGCCTTTTTAATTATTGAATCAAAATCCAAAATCCCCCTTTTAATTTTCTGTTCTCATAAGCGATTTTAACCAAAACAATTTCCTTGAGAGACGACTCAGGGTTTCCACTTTACTGCAAATTTTCTGAACCCTGATTAAAAAATAATTTTTAATTTGCGCGAGTTTGACAGCTCGTGTTAAATTTGGCGCCGTTGCCGGGGAAATTGCATCGGTCTAAATCGTTTTCTGATTCTTGATCATCTTCTTCTTCTTTAATTTTCGTTTCTTTTTCTAAAAAAAAAAAAAATCTTCAATTTTCATTTTGATTTTGATTTTTCTGTTTCTGTTTCTATATATATTTTTTATTCTAATTAGTGAATATTAACAGTAGATTAGATTTTGTTAGATTTTGATTAGTTAGATTAGATTTTGTTAGATTTAGTTTCCTTTTATTTTTATTTTTTTCATTTTATTTATTTTATTTTAATTTAATTTAATTTATTTTTATTTTTATTGTTATTTTTATTTTGGTTCTTTTTGCTCTTTCTTTCCTTTTATTTTATTTTATTTTATTTTATTTTTTATTTGTTTTTTATTTTTATTTTATTTTTCCTAATTCTTTATTTATTTTTATAATTTAGGAAGTTTTGTTATAATTTAGGAAGTTTTGGTCACAATAAAAAAAACATGGATAATAGAAGCTTAAGGCAATTGACTGCACCTGATGTTAAGTATCAGTCTTTTTGCATTCGTTATCTTGATACTGGTTTTAAACTTAAGTCTGGTCTTATCCATTTGCTTCCCAAGTTTCATGGTCTTGCAGGTGAAGATCCATATAAGTATTTGAAAGAGTTTCATGTAGTCTGCAACACAATGAAACCGCAAGGAGTTGATGAGGAGCAGGTCAAACTGAGAGCCTTTCCTTTTTCCCTCGATGGAGGAGCTAAGGATTGGTTGTACTACCTTCAGCCTTCATCTATCGAAACTTGGAATGACATGGCCAGATTGTTTTTGGAGAAGTTTTTTCCGTCCTCAAGAGCCACTTCAATCAGAAAGGAGATAAGTGGCATAAAACAAGCAAATGAGGAAAACTTGCATGAGTACTGGGAGCGGTTTAAAAGACTTTGTGCAAGTTGTCCACATCACCAGATTCCGGAGCAATTGCTGATTGTCTACTTCTATGAGGGATTGCTACATATGGATAGGAACCTGATTGATGCTGCTAGTGGAGGAGTTCTTGTTAACAAAACACCCAATGAAGCTAAGGCGTTGATCTCAAACGTGGCTGCAAATGCTCAACAGTTTGGAACGAGAGCCAATAGCAGTGTTGTGTACCAGGTGCAAGAAACTCCGACCCAGCCTTCAGCAGTGGCATCAAGTGCTGACAATCAGCAAATTGAAAATAGACTTGATGAATTGGCAACCATGGTGAGACAGTTGGCAGTTACCCAGACAGTCCAGACTTCTGTTCCACAGTTCGGCAATCCATGTGGCATATGCAGTGACCATTTTCACTCCACTGATGCTTGCCCTTCTCTACAAGAGGGCTCCATTCCTGCAGACCAGTCAGTAGCTGCAGTCTTTCCTGGGAAACCACAGTTCCAGCAGCAGCAGAGTAATCCATTCTCCAACACTTACAATCCTGGCTGGAAGAATCATCCAAACCTCAAATGGAACCAGAATCAGCAAAATGTTCCATATCAGCAGAGTCAACAAAATTTTCCATACCAACAGAAGCAGCAGTTCATTCCACAGCAGAGACAAAACTTCCAGCAACCTGCTCCTCAACAGTTACAACAACAACCACCAGTGCAGCAGCAAAACAGTGTCAGTGGTCCTTTTTTGGAGGACTTAATGAAACAGATGGCCACCAACAATCTGGAGTTTCAACAGAGGACAGAATCCACAATCCAGAATTTGCAGACACAGATCGGGCAATTGGCGACATCAATGAACCAGGCCCGATCTTCCAGCAGCTCCCTTCCATCCCAAACAGTTCCAAATCCAAAAGGAAGCGGAAATGTGAGTGCTATTGCTCTGCGGTCTGGAAAGCAAATGGAGGAGCCAAACCAAGCTGCTGTTGAGTCATCTAAGGGAGGTGACACTAGCTCCAAGAAGCAGAGCACTGATACATCTGATGTCCATATCCCTCTGCCTTTCCCTCAGAGAGCCACTCAGTCCAAGAAGCAATCAGCAAAGGCTCGAGATAAAGAGATACTTGACACCTTCCGAAAAGTTGAGGTGAACATCCCTCTTCTGGATGCAATACAGCAGATTCCGAGATATGCCAAGTTTCTAAAGGAGCTGTGCACCAACAAGAGAAGACTGAAAGGAGATGAGCAAGTTAACCTGAGTCAGAATGTATCAGCACTCATCCAGCCTATGCCTAAAAAATGTCAAGATCCAGGGACATTTACTATTCCTTGTGTAATTGGCAATTCTGTTTTTCATGATTGCATGCTAGACTTAGGGGCTTCCATTAATGTCATGCCTGAATCTGTATATAAGTCTCTTGGACTTGGTCCTTTGTGTGCTACTAGTATTGTGGTTACATTAGCTAACAGGAGTAGTATTCACCCATCTGGTTTGATTGAGGATGTATTGGTCAGAGTTAATAATCTGATTTTTCCTGCTGACTTCTACATTTTAGAAATGGAGAGTGAGACTGCTACTAATAGATCACCAATTATACTTGGTAGGCCTTTCATGAGAACAGCTAGGACAAAGATAGATGTTCATTCTGGTACTCTATCCATGGAATTTGGTGATAGCATTTTACATTTTAGTATATTTGATTCCATGAAGCATTCTAAGGTTCAGGTTGATCATTCAGTTTCATGCATAAAAGTGATTCATGATGTGGCTGATAAGGTTGATTTTGAATTGATTAGTGATTGTGCATTACCTGTGGATTATGACTTGCCTATTAATGTTAATTCTGAATGTGTACTAAATGTGAAGTTATGCAAGACTCCCCATTCTGGTAATGATTTTGATCCTAACTCTCATGGACCCAAGATGAAATGGGTACCAAAAAGTTCTTCCTCTATTTTTAGTATGCAGAAAAGTTTGGAAGAAAGGAAAAAGAGAAGAAGAAATACACACCCCCCAAAGTTGCGTGATAAGCAGATGGGGAAGACCAGAAGCAACCTGTTGTTAATGAGACAGAGGCTCTGCTCATTGATGCTACTTATCCTCCTTAGGGAGTTCAGGGAGTCTTCTTCCCTTTTTTTCTTTTCTTTCTGTTATTTGCATTTTTCTTTTCCTTTCTTTATTTCAGTCTTTGATTTTCATAGGTAGATTTTCCTTTTCTTTCTGGTTATTATTGAGTGTTACATGGAGTAGACTTAAATCACAGGGTTTGATAGAAATTTCTGCTTAGGCTTAGTTCTTGATTCTTGGATTGCATTACTTGCTGCTTGATATTGTGCTGCTGATTGCATGATTTGGTATACCCTTGTGAGATTTTTGAGCCTGTAGACATGGTCTTAATCTGTAGGCCGGTTTTTCTTTCTTGTGTGATTCTGCTCTTGATTGTTGTCCTCTAGAACTTGCTCTGATTCTTTTTGAAACTGCATTTTTCACTTGCATGCATGAATATGATTGAGGCATTCTTTCTTTCTTTACCCACTTTAGCCA
>NW_026898022.1:0-41881 GCF_033153095.1 Gastrolobium bilobum | reverse complement strand
ATCTTTTTTCTTTATCAAAATGGCTGGTGCACCCCATGGAGAAGTACTAGGTCTTATGAATTCTTTTGCCAGCAGTTCTTCTATTTGCTTCTTTAACTTCGGAGTTCCAAAGGTGCCATACGATACGGAGCAATGGAAATAGGTCCAACTCCGGGAATAAGCTCAATGGAAAATTCTACTTCCCGCTGAGGGGGTAATCGAGGAATTTCATCGGGGAATACCTCCTCGAATTCATTCACCACTGGTACATTTTGAATTGGATTTTCAACCAGGGTCTCAGCCTCGATTGACAAGAGATAACCTGCCGCCCCCCGAAGGAGCTCTTTACGAACTTGCAACAAAGAAATAGTAGCAAAAGACAGAAAATTACCGTCTCTCGGAGGAACAATGACCTTCCCTGCTTGGCAGTCCAAAGTGATCCTGTTCTCCACCAACCAGTCCATGCCGATAATTACTTCGAAATTGAATACCGGCAAAACCACTAAGTTGATTGTATAAATGCTTCCTTCATACCCCAGAAGAACGCCTCTGCAAATTTCTGAGGCTGTACAGGATCCCCCCGTAGGAGTACTGATTTGTAATTCATAGGGGAGTGGAGCTGGGGTTATACCTTCATAGCTATATGTTTTGCCATAAACGAACCAGATGCTCCAGAATCAAAAATAGCAGAAATTGGATAACCGTTAAGGATTATGTTACCTCGAATAAGATTCGGATATTTCTGCGCCTCATTAGCATCGAGGGTGAACACTCTGGCCTGAGTAGGTTGCTGACTTGCATAGTTTTGACATTTAGAAGCGAAATGTCCAGGTTGACCATATCTGTAGCATGTGTTGCTTCCCTGTAAACAGACTCCAGCATGATTTTTCCCACAATTAGAACATGCACTGGGACCCTGACGTCCTGCTGATGACTGACCGGGTGCAGTATTTCTCTTGAAATTACCATTCCGAGCTTGCATCTGTGAACCCTTTCCCTTGTTCATTCCCGTGTTCTTCTTGAAGAATCTGCCCCCTCTGTTTCCTCCCTGCTGTTGCACCGGTTGTCTATTCAAATTTCTTGCTTCCATGATAATGCCTTCTGCCTGCCGACTCTGATTAATGATTTCGGGCAGAGTACGGATAGCCGTGGTCAACATGAGCTTTCTGATCTCGGGATGCAATCCACTCTCAAACTTCTCCACTTGCCACTCCTCATCATAGATGTTACGGTCAAAATTGGCATATTCCATCAGTTGTGCAAACTTTGCAATGTATTCATTGATAGTCATGTTCCCTTGCCTCAAAGACAGTAGCTCTGTGTGTTTCATTCTTCGCATTGCTTTTGGAAAGTACTTGTCCAAGAATACCCTCCTGAACACAGCCCAGGTCACTTCAGTATTCTGAGCTCGCAGCAGAGCTCTCGCGCCAGTCCACCATGTCAATGCTTCTCCCGTCAACTGATAGGAGGCATAGTCCGGCTTCTGAGCCTCCGGGCATCCCATCCGTTCGAAGATATGTTCGATCATCTGCAGCCAGTTTGCTGCAGCCTCAGGGTGGTCTCCACCTTCAAAGATAGGTGGTTGAAAGTTACGGAAGTCCTTCAACCTCCGTCGGGCAATCTCCTCTGCATGGTCATGCAGCGGGGGTTGATTCTGGTTCTGTTGACGATGTTCTTGCCATTCTTGGCTCATGTTCTGGACGAACGTGGCCAATCCCCCAATTGTTGTGATAAGATCCTCTTCAACATTGTTAGTCCTTCCCCGAGTGGAACCGCGATTACCTGCCATGATTCTGCACTCACAATATCACGAAACACCCTCTCCTGTATGCATCCAAGAGAGTCGTTTGCTAATCGTTATTCGAGTTGTGGAAACGGATGAAAACTTTTTCTAAGAAAAGATCTTTGAGAAGTTGTTGTGGAAAGCTGAATCTAAGAAAATTTTTGATGGGAAGGACTTAAAATGTGTTGCTGATAAAATGGTTAAAATTTTTAGAAAACCGTATTCCTTTAAATATTAATATAAAATCGATTTTTCAAAATATTTTTGTACAGTTAGCGAAATCTGAATGTAGACGCTTGGGGCTTCGCGTGCATATAAAATAATAGTAAATCGGAGGTCATTCGCCCCTTGAAACGTAACTCATAAGTTGACCGTAAACTGTTAAAATTCAGCATTAAAAATAATTCCTTTTCGCAAGACATTTTCAGATTTTCTTAAAATAGCCGCTGTTCGTAGAAGACTTAAAGCAGAAATAAATCATAGTTTTACAGTCATCCAAAAATCATCAAGTACCACATAATACAGTCATCCCAAGCTTAAAACAGTCAACAGAGAATAAATCCAGACAGCAACAAAAATATAACCGAGTTCAACATCCAAGTCCTCAAATGCTTTTACGTTCTCCTGCAATTTAAAATATTGCAGCCCCAAAGGGGTGAGAATAAACCCAGTAGTGTGGCAACAAAACCAAATGCAACAGTATTAACTAGGCACAAAATCATAAATAGTCACTTCAAACATCTAATCCTTTTCATCATATATCATAACGCGTATATAACGCCCTTTTTCCTTTACGCTCATAGCACCGTCGTGCGCGTAGCATCACAGTGGGTATTCCTAATGGCTCCCATGAAGGTGAATCCCATTGTGGAACCTATGCGGACTGAAGCCAAGTGTCCCCTCTCCTGGTACCAGGCATGCCTATATGATGCATGCTCAGTCACATGTCCTCAATACAAATATATATATATTCAAGATGTCATGAATCAAGTATACATGCCATGTTATGCAATCGCACCCAACAGAAAAATGTATTATGATGTAAAATGCATGCATATATCATATCATCCTTTCATATTCTTACCATTGGCTCATCATCATCATAACATACATAGAACAAATGTGAGCAACACATCACAATTCCATACACTAGCCAATAGTCACAGAAGGTAATACCGCCTACACATACCTCGTACGTCACAATTAAATGTACCAGACAGCAGCGTATAATCCAAAATTTACGGCTTTTGCGCACCTAATATACATTGCAACAAAATCAGAATACGTTTCAGCCTTCTCTATTAATTACCAATAATTCTCCAAGCCTAAAGGTTCATGTATCCATTCGGCCAACAATGTTATTTTCCTAAAATATTCTGACTTTCAAAACAGTCTTCCCAACGTTTAACAGTGAGGGTTTCTCAAGGTTCCTAAGCATGGCAGAATCGATTTTGACATAGAAGTTACTCAAGATTTTTATTCATACAATTTCCTATTTCTATACTCAGAGATGCGAAAAAGGGAGCTTATTATTCTGCTGTCTACATAATCTTAGATGGAGTTTAGCACACAATAAGGCTGGTCCAAAACAGAATCGGTTTCATCATACAAGGCTCATAACGTTTATTCAAATATTTAGCTTAACAACACATGGAGTGTGTGAAGGGAAACTAAACAACATGCTGCATATATAAGTTAAATAAAGCTTAGTTTATAACAAGTTTTATCAAGGCAGAATCGATTTCATCTCAACAAAGCATCAAGGATGATTTCTTCCAAAGCTCACGAATTCATTCAAGGATCGCTACAAGGGACCTAGGCATGCTGTCCAAATTATTTTGCTTCAAAAAAATTTAAAGGAACACCAAGCCATCATCAACAGCCCCATCATTTAACTTTAAGATCATTACCAAGTTCTGAAATTAATTCTAAGCTTTCATGCTTTCAACTAAGATCTGGGGGTTCATTATGGCGGAATCTAGAGAAAATAAATTACATAAGAAACCACTCCCTATACATGCTTCTCGGCCTGAACAGAAGACAGAGATGGAGGTTCAAAATTTTGTGCTTACCTTTCACTAGTGCACTAAGGAGACCAAATGGACAACACTTCAGCCCTTAATGATTCACGAAATAGCCAGCCCCACTCTTCAAACAGTGGTCGTGCGGATACAATAGGGAGAGGGAAATTAACTTGAGTTAGTTTATGAACGAATATCTCCTTTAAAGAAGGTGACAGAGGTTGCCACACATAAGTAACAACAAGACAAAACAATGTGTTACCTCTTGGAACAAATGGTGCACCGTCGAATGAAGAAGGCAGGGACAACGTGTGATTAAATTTTTGGTATCACTCTAAAGAGGTCCTCGGTTTTCAGTTAGGATACAAGGAAAAAGTGAAATAATTTCTTGAGTTCCCTCTGTACATATGCTTCGGTTTTGAAGTGTGAGAAGGAATGAAAATAGTAGATAGTGATGACAACTAATTTGTGTTGAAGTAGGAGGAAAGTTGTGTAATTTTGTGGTAGAGAAAGAGGGTGGTACAGTTGAGTGTCCCGAAACTCAAATTAAAGGTTTGATCTAGCTCCTTTCCTACCAAATCAGCGCATGAGAGATGGGAGGGGTGAAGTCTTAAGTGCCAATTTAAAGAAGAAATAAACCACAAATTCCCAAGCCATTCTTCTCACTTCAGCGCATAAAGGGGTGAAGGTAAGTGCAGAATTTTCCAGCCAATGGCAATACATGCACACTGCATTCCCCTTCCCTTATTGGGCGCAGGTGTTAAGGCTGAGTGGTGTTAGAAATTAGGCTAACTAAGATTGACATAAAGCTGAATTTTGATTGTCCACCCAAACAAGTTATCAGCTTGCTCCTCTGCCCAAAACAGCGCATCGTACAAGGAGATAAGAGGTGTGAGTTGGCTGCCATGTGTGATAGCCAACCAATAAAGAGTGACCTTGTGGGATGACTAGGCTAAGATAGAATTTGGACAAAATGAAGTGAAATTGGGCTGATTACATGAGCACCTCCTAGGGTCTTAAAACTCGGCCCACACAGATTTGTGGGGGAATAAGAGTATCCCAGCCCAATTTGATACTAACACAATAGTTAACCCAATAAAATCATGCATTCCAAAGCCCTATTTAATTCTTGTAGTTAAAATTCATATTTTATTTCTTATGGTATGATTTATACATTCTTATACCTTAGAATTAAAGCTTCATAAGTCTAAAATAAATCCTCTCTTAGTACTATAATTCAATAATCTCCTACTTAGTTTTAATCCTAGGCTAGTTCTCAATAATTTCGAAGGCCAACAAACATTACATATATATATATATATATCAAATTTAATTTTTCCACACGTGCATTCTTATCCTCACGGTCTTTTGTGTATTTTCCTAATTACGTGGGATGTTACAAATGGGATGAAAAAGAATGAGAGATGAAAGAATGAAGATGATCAAGAATTCTTCTCCGAAGCTTTTCTCCTTCAGCACGACGGTCTCCTCCGGTCTCGATACCTAATTCTGTGCTGAGCCTCCTTTTTATAATACTCTTTTAGGTCTTCCAAGTTTACCCTTTTAGAAAAAATAGAAGTGCAGTCTCGCACGCTAATGCTCTCAGCGTCAGATCCACGCTGTGGGCGTGGATGCCTCTGGATGCCCACGCTGTCAGCTTGATATCCACGCTGTGGGTGTGGGAAGAAGGAAATTTTTCACGCTATCAGCGTGGAATCCACGCTGTGGGCGTGGTTGCCTCTGGATTCCCACGCTACCAGCATGACATTCACGCTGTGAGCGTGGGTCTTTACTTTGGAAAATCCTCATTTTGCTCCAGATTTGTTTGCTTTTCCTACAAGTTAAGCATAAAATCAATTGTACAATTCTGAAATTGGAATTTAAGCAAAGCAACACTAAACGTTGCCTTTTTACTGAGAATTAACCCATAATCTTTCTCTTTTTGGCTTGAATTTACCCATGTGCTGAAGGCACATCAAACAATTCCCAGATTTGAACGTTGTTGTCCTCAGCAATGTAATGGATTTAAAGAGAAGAGCAAGATCAACTCTGTGAAGAAATACATGATCATAAACATATCAAGGAATCAAACTGCTATGCATGTATAACTGTCCTGTATAAAATTCACACTAATGCTCTTCAGTTGTATCAAGATCTTAGATCCTAGCTTGAATATTCCTCACCAGATAAATACATTCTCATCACTCAGTGTCTGAGGTTTCTGCACTCATTCCATCAATGTAGCAGCAATTCTATGATCTTGAACATATTCTCCAGTTCTTAAAAGTGAAGAACCCATCTGCCATGCATAAACTGATAAAAAGGTCTTTGATAGGTTGTAACTTGGTCTGGTTTGGGGGTAAGAATCTTTTGGTTAGAGGCTGAATAATTTGGAGAGACTGAAATCCTAAGATTTTTTTACATTCATTTCTTCTCAGCTCTTCAATTCTGTCATTTTGACATCTTTGGGATTCTTTCCCCTTTTTTTACTACCTTTCTTCTTTTTGTTTTCTTTTCTCTTCTGAGCTATATTTTAACTTCTCAGACCATTTTTCATTTTTTTTCTTACTTAAGTTTTTCTTCTCTGAAAAGGACCTTGATTTTTGTTTTTGTAATTAGCATTTCAATCTCTCTCAAGGTGTATCAATGGAACATAGTTAAGCAACATTCAATAGGTGTTTGAACAATTGGTCTCAGGCTCAAAGGGGTTTAACAATGGATAATCTTCTAGGTAGGCTATTTGGCTCTAAGCTAACAAGAATAAATGCTCTTATCATATCAGTCATGCATGCAAGCCAGAGAAACAATTCAAGTTCAAGAAAAACTACTACAGTGAGGCCTATCTGAATAATTAATTCTGTTTAGGCTCAATCCTTCACAACTGTAATTCAAACTAGAATCTAATTTCTAGAATTCACATCAAGAATTATTTCAGAAAATTTTACCAAAGAACAGTTATACAAACAAGCAGGTATCATTCTCAGATTATATAAAACACATGAATGCTTCACAGATATCATGCTCTTAATGATTCAGTTCACAATAAGACTAAGCGAGCTTGTCAAACCTGAGATTGCTTGTACAGGTATTCAATATATATATATACATATATATATATATATATATATATATTTTATGAATAAGAAATTTGAAAATTTTAAATAACAACAAAAGTTGAAGTATCTCCCTTTTTCCAGATAGAATTTCTGTTTCCTTTTTGTTGTGTTTCGCAGTTAGCAGGTCTCGCATATAACAGTATGCAACCCAATTCCCAGATTTAGAATCTTGTTGTCCCCAGCAACAAACTATACTAGTCGAATAAGCTAATTCTGCCAGGTGGAACACACACACACACATACTTGTTAAATAGCAAAACAGATAAAACATCAAAGAGTACTGCTGTAACACCCTCTCTTGTAGGCCTCCAAGAGAGTTGTTTGCTAAGCGGAATTAGAGTTCTTTAATAGTATTTTAGAGACTGAAAAAAATGTCGCTTTTACATTGCTAATTAAAACTAAAGCGGGGATCTGGTTAATTACAAAAATCAGAGTACACAAAATTTCTTAAATTTACTGAAAATATAAATTTCCCGATAGACCTTGCTGTCTTTAAAAATTCGTATAAAATCCAGATCAACGATTCAAAAAAATATTCTTTGTAATATGGAAACTAGACATCTGGAGCTTCACGTTCATATAAAATAATAGTGATTTGGAGTTCGTTCGCCCCTCGAAACATAACTCGCAAAATAAGAGATAAAGTAGTGAAAATATCACAAACGTCCTGGCTGGAAAAATTTCATAATAAATCAAGCTTTCAGAATTTCTTTGCAAGGTTTATATATAATGAAACTAGACACCTGGGGCTACGCGTGCATATAAATTATAAGAAAATCGGAGGTCCGTAGCCCCAGTACGACAACTTACAAAGTGCTCGCAAAGACTTTTCAAAACTCAGCATTTAAATAACATGTCAAAATCCTTTTCGCAAACGTTTCAACATCTGTTACCAAAATACTTGCTGGTCATAAAATCGTAATGCAATAATAAAATCATAGTTCACAGAAATCAAAGCTTCTTAATTTCATACAGTCATCCATAAAATATCACATCAATAGCAGCATGCCCAAAACAGTAGAAGCCAACAGCAAATATCCAAGTCCTCAAAAGCTTTTACGTCCTCCTGCCATTTTGTAAAAATAGCAGCCCCAAAGGGGTGAGAGAAAATCCCAGTAGTGTGGCAACAAAACCATAATGCAACAATATTAACTAAGCACAAAATTATAAATAGTCACTTCAAACATTTAATCCTTTTCATAATATATCATAACGCGTATATAACGCCCTTTTTCCTTTACGCTCATAGCACCGTCGTGCGCGTAGCATCACAGTGGGTATTCCTAATGGCTCCCATGAAGGTGAATCCCACTGTGGAACCTATGCGGACTGAAGCCAAGTGTCCCCTCTTCTAGTACCAGGCATGCCTATATGATGCATGCTCAGTCACATGTCCTCAATACAAATATATATATATTCAATATGTCATGAATCAAGTATACATGTCATGTTATGCAATCGCACCCAACAGAAAAGTGTATTATGATGTAAAATGCATGCATATATCATATCATCCTTTCATATTCTTACCATTGGCTCATCATCATCATGACATACATAGAACAAATGTGAGCAACACATCACAATTCCATACACTAGCCAATAGTCACATTAGGTAATACCGCCTACACATACCTCGTACGTCGAAATTTAAGTTACCAACAAGCAGTGATATAGTCCAACTTCTCAAGGATTTTTCGTACCTAGTTTACAGTATAATCAATCAGTGTACATTCAATTTATTCATCAAATTCCCAAACTTAATAATTCCTATAGCATTCGACCCCAAGGTTCTTTTTCAATAAATTCATTTTTGATTCTAATTCAACCTTTATACATTTTCAACAGTGAGTAATTCTTTTAATAACTCCACTAGGGCAGAATCGGTTTTCATGCTTCATCTACCAAAATTTTTCTAACTTTAATTAAATAAAATACAGCAGCCCTATTTTTATTAATTAGAGACAAATCCTATCACTTTTATCCTAGCTAAGTTCGGTTTTAACATCTACCAAAATGTTTTTAATTCAATTTCCTACTCCTCTCCCTAATGGTGCGCTAACAACACAACAAGAGAAATATACAGCAGGCTGTCTAGCTACATTTTCCAGCGCAAAGCAGGGAGCAATAAAACCAACATACAGTAACGTTTCCTAAAAATTAATATGACATGCTGTCTAGTGAGTTTTACAGCGAAACAGAGGGCATAAAATCATTATACAGCAGCGTTTTTCCAACAAAGGTTCATATACATCATGTTTTATTTTAACACAAGCATAACTTAGTTCGTATAAAATTTTACCAACTACGTTTTTTTTTTTTTTTTTTTTTAACATAATCAACAAACCAGAACAGCAGTAGGGGAAAGGAAAGTTCGGCTATGTGTTTACCTCAAGCCCCGCCAATAAATCCAAAACTAGAACAGCACATATTCCCTAATTCCCACGAACGTCAAACTCACATCTCCTTAGACACTACTACACGGCTGAACCAATGAAGGAATGTAACGTTGAGCTACCCTTGCTTACTGCTCATAAGCTTTCGGTCACAAGGTAGGGGGAATAAAGGAAACGTTGCACAAGACAATAACTTGGTTGTGGAATTCTTTAGTGATGAACTTGGTTTTCTTAGCAAGAATAAGAGGGGAAAAGTTATGGAATTAAAATTCCGGTTTAGAGGTAGAGGATAGGAGGGGAAGGTGAGGTTATCTCTTAGTGTTCCTTCTATGGTGGTGTCACGATTTAAGGGAAGTGAGGGGGTGGTAAGGGTTCAATTGGTTCTGTTACAAGAGTCCCAAACTCAACCTAGCCTTCTACACTTCAGCTCATAAAGGATGAAAAGGGTGAGGAGTTTAGAGCTGATTTAAAGTGGCTTAATGTTCAAAATTTCTTATTGACCTTAGTCTCTCCCTTATGCGCTCAAAAGGTGAGTTGTGGTGGCAAGTTTGCCCAATGGTGATACATGCAAGCTGACATCCTGGGGCTGATTGGATGCATAAAATAAAGGCTGAATTAGGTTGGAAGCTGCAGCAAGTAAGGTCAGCTTTTGCTCTTGTTTAGGCGCATGTGAGGAGGGAAAGAGAAGTGATCGACTTGAGTCTTCATGAAGGGATTGAAGTCAGAATTTTCTGATGCTTATACTTCTACCTAGGCGCACATGAGGGGCAAGGTGTGATGTGTTTTCTGCCCAATTAGGCAACATGCAAATCTGCCCACAAGTCTCTTATTGGTTGTATGTTAACAAAGCTGAGTTGGTTTAGTTAAAGGGACAAGGCATCAGCCTTCTTTTCAGCCCAAAATTAACGCAAGGCACAAAAGAATGGAAGGCTGAATTGGTTGCCAAGTGGAGATTACAATCCATTAAAAATTGCCGTGTAGGATTTCTTAGAGGAGGATAAGGTTGTGACCAAATGTGGGGTGTGTGGGCTGAATTTATGGACTCTTCTCAAGCCCTATGGGTTCAGCCAAGCATGGAGAAATTGGACTCAAAGATCATACTAATCTAATTGTGTTCAAGGACTAGCCCAATTTATAATTTAAATACTAATTCTAAAATTTATAAGTTCCCTAACCTTATAAATATTTTTGTTTCCTTACATGTTACCACACATTATTCTTATCTCTTTTATGAGGCCTCTCATGCGTAAAGATAAATCGTTACCCTTCATCATAATCCTACTAATTTTCCTACACAATAGAGATCCTCTATGAACAACTATATCATTTAAGCATTAGCAACCCCACATGTAGTTCGACTTTTCTCATGTAATTCTAATGTCTCATGGTATTTTATGTATCTTCACTAATTACGTGGGATGTTACAACTGCAATAAAGGAAATAGTACAACCATAATATCCACCAAAATACTCAAAAACAGCAAAAGAAACTTCTAAAATGTATATGATGGTGAAGTGGGTGACATGTGAACAAATGTATAATCATCAGCAATCCTCCATATCAGCATCATCAACATCATCATCAGCAACGTCATCTGGAACTGCCTGCGGTGCGGCCTATGCTCGAGGTGGGTAAGGTGGAAACGGTGGTCTGAAACTCGCAGTATCAATCCCGCGATCACTACATATTCTCTCCATCATGGTCCTGATATACTACAGCTCTATCTGTATCTCTGTGTCCGACGGTCCAGAGTCTGAAGAAGAAGGAAATCTGCAGACTGCGCAGCTACGAGCTCGTCCTCATGCTCTGGTGCAGGTGGTGGTGCTCCTGCTGCTGCACGGGCTGCCTTCCAGATGGCAGTGCGGCTGGAATCGTCCTTCATTATTTCAAAGTTTGATTGAGTCATCTCCGACCAGATCTTCACATCACGGGGCTCATCATCATGAATCTCCACTCCAGCCTGTAAACATAGCTGCATAATCAAAGAACTGTGAGCTAAATGGATTTCTGCTTTCTTTTGAGTGATGATATATACTATCCTGTCAGATAGAACAACACCAATGTTGAGATTTTCTTCACTCATAAGGGTGTATAATAAAACAGCCCGCTCAACATTTACATCACTCAAATTAGTAGATGCAATGATAGTAGAGTTAATGAATGTGTGCCAGAACATAGCCTCTGGAGTAAGATCCACTCTCTCTAACTTTTCTGGCACATTCGGCTTTCCACTCTTTGGCTTCCATCTAGAATAAGGGTGGGTGATGGCACTACGGATCTCCTCAGCAATAGTAGGCATTTCTTCTCTATAAAGGCCTCTTGTTGCATAAGGTTGCATCTTAGTAAATGTCTGTGCAAAGTGGCAACTCCTGCGACGATAATGGGTAGTCCCAAGGAACTGCTCTATTGTTGCAGATGAAAAAGAGACTTGTTGTCCTCTCACCCAACTCTTTCGAGTGGTATCCACCGTCTCCAAATCAGCATTTGCACAAAATTCTTTCAGTATTGTGCTGGTGCTCGGTGCAGGAAATCTCACCCACTTCTCTGTTTTCCTCCTCTTTGCTGTGAGTCTAATTGGACAATCACTATCCATATAGGCACTGATTGGCCTTTCAGATATGATTTTCTTTGGAATGAACCACTTGTAGTACCGGTCTTGAGCTTCAGGTGATAAAAACCGAGTACTGTCAAAGACAGATGAAGAAGAGGTCCTGGGTCTCTTTGTGCCAGCAACACTACTCTCTCCTGTTTTCTTGCTGGAGCCAGAGCCCTTTGTGGTCTTTTTACCCTGCTTTCCCTTGTCTCCTGCCATTGATGAATTTGTGAACTTCAAAAATTAGAAACCCTAGCTTTGAATAAATTGTAATGAGAATCCAAAATTCCTACCCAAAGTGGAACCCTAGCTTTGAACGTGTAGCTTGGTGGTTATGGGTGAGATGAAGAAGGTGGTGGTTGACGGTGGTTGAATGTTGGTGACCAGTTTGGAAGAAGATGGGTGGGGTTGGTTGGGAGAGGGCTGTCGTACGGTGGCTGTGGGTTGTGGTTGGGGGAAAGACGAAGGATGTGGTGGTGATTCACGGTGGAAGACGGTGGTGATTTGTGGACGATCGGTGAGAGAGAGAAGAGTGAGAGAGAAAGAGAGGGAGAGATAGAGATGAAGATCGGCGGGGAGGGGGGGAAAATTGGGAACAAAGAAAAAAAATTTAGGTTTTCTATTTTAAAAACCTGACTTTGGGGTCCACGCTCAGAGCGTGACTCCCACGCTGACGGCATGGATGGTTCTGTTTTACCACGCTCGTAGCGTCCATACCACGCTTATAGCGTGGGACTTCTTTCACATGTCTCACGCTTAGAGCGTGGATCTGACGCCAGTAACGTCAGTTCACAGTTCCTAGCTTGTTTCTCTCTAATCCTAAAATAAAATTAAAATGACTAGACTACTCTTCTTGCTGGGTTGCCTCCCAGTTAGCGCTTGTTTAACGTCACGAGCCTGACGGGAACCGTTTAAGATTCAGGTGAAGCCAAAGGGACGGAAATTGTGTCCCTATTCACATGTTCTCCATGATAGAATTTTAATCTACTCCCATTGACCTTGAATGGTCTTTCAGCATCGAGAGGGGAGATTTCAATCGTACCATATGGAAATATGTTTTCACAATAAAAGGTCCAGACCAACGAGATTTGAGTTTACCTGGAAACAACCTCAGTCGAGAGTTGTACAGTAATACCTGTTGTCCGGGCACAAATTCCTTGTGCTGAATCTTCCTGTCGTGCCACTTCTTTGTTTTATCTTTGTAAATTCTGGAACTCTCAAACGCAGAATTTCTGAACTCATCAAGCTCACTCAATTGAGCCTGTCTTTTCTCCAAAGCTTTTGTTGAATCGAAATTTAGGAATTTGATAGCCCAGAAAGCTTTATGTTCCAGTTCCACAGGTAGATGGCAAGATTTTCCAAATACCATCTGATAAGGTGACGTGCCAATAGGAGTTTTGAAAGCAGTCCTATAAGCCCACAAAGCATCATCTAGCTGCTTGGACCAATCCTTCAAAGAATTTCCAACGGTTTTCTCAAGAATCCTCTTCAACTCTCTGTTAGAGACCTCCACTTGTCCGCTGGTTTGAGGATGGTAAGGTGTAGCAACCTTATGTTTAACACCATACTTAACCAGTAAGTTATCAACCTGTTTGTTGCAAAAGTGAGTCCCTCCATCACTGATTATTGCCCTTGGTACACCAAACCTTGTGAAGATGTTCTTTCTCAAGAAATTGACAACCACCTTAGCATCATTAGTGGGAAGAGCAACAACCTCAACCCACTTAGAGACATAGTTAACAACACCAAGGATGTATTGATTGGAATATGATGAAGGAAATGGCCCCATGAAATCTATCCCCCACACATCAAAGAGCTCTACCTCTAATATATTATTCAGAGGCATTTCATCTTTGCGGGAAATATTGTCCACTTTTTGGCATCTGTCACATCTTTCAACAAAATCCCTTGCATCCTTGAATAACGTAGGCCAGTAGTAACCACTCTGAAGAACTTTTTGAGCAGTTCTGTTGCCTCCAAAGTGTCCTCCGTAGTCAGATGCATGGCAGTGCCATAGGATCTCATGAACTTCAAATTCGGGCACACACTGTCTTATAATTCCATCAGCACACTGGAAATACACGTAAGGATCATCCCAACGAAACCTCCTTGCATCTCTGAGGAACTTCTTCTGTTGTTGCCTTGTAAGATTGGGAGGCAACTCTTTTATCACCTTGTAATTGGCAATATCTGCAAACCAAGGAGGTACGAATATCGCCATTACTTTTTCATCAGGAAAATGGTCATTTATTTCCTTCTCAGGACCATCTTGTAGTTCTTTTTCCTGAATCCGTGACAAGTGATCTGCCACCTTGTTCTCCACTCCAGCTTTATCCCGGATCTCCATGTCAAACTCTTGAAATAAGAGCATCCATCTGAGCAACCGAGGCTTTGCATCTTGCTTATTCATTAAATACTTGATACCAGTGGTCAGTAAACAACACCAT
Source organism: Gastrolobium bilobum (assembly GCF_033153095.1). NCBI lineage: Eukaryota > Viridiplantae > Streptophyta > Magnoliopsida > Fabales > Fabaceae > Gastrolobium > Gastrolobium bilobum. Next base: position 27,545 of record NW_026898022.1, on the reverse strand, counting down.
AACCTTGGACCCCAACAGATAAGATCTAAATTTGTCTAATGCATATACTACTGCTAGCATTTCCTTCTCAGTGGTGGCATAATTTACTTGTGCCTCATTTAAAATTTTGCTGGAGTAGTATATAACATGTAACAATTTATTCCTCCGTTGTCCAAGGACTGCACCTATAGCATAGGCACTAGCATCACACATAAGCTCAAAGGGTAAACTCCAATCAGGAGCTACTAAAACAGGAGCTGTGGTGAGCTTTTCTTTTAACAGATTAAAAGCTTTAAGACATGCATCATCAAATCAAAATTCAGAATCTTTTTCTAAAAGTTGGCTTAAAGGTTTAGCTATTTTAGAAAAATCTTTTATAAATCTCCTATAAAACCCAGCATGTCCTAGAAAACTTCTAACACTAGTCACATTATTAGAGGGAGGTAATTTCTCAATTAACATCAATTTAGCTTCATCTGCCTCAATCCCTTTTTCAGATATCTTATGTCCTAAAACAATTCCCTCTTGTACCATAAAATGACATTTTTCCCAGTTTAGTACAAAATTTGTTTCTTGGCATCTTTTTAACACATGAATTAAATTTAGCAAACATAAATCAAAGCAAGAGCCAAAACAGAAAAGTCGTCCATGAATACCTCCAGGTTTTTCTCCACCATGTCAGAAAAGATGAAGAGCATGCACCTTTGAAATGTAGCAGGTGCATTACATAGACCGAATGACATTCGTCTATAAGCAAAAACTCCAAAAGGGTAGGTGAAAGCTGTTTTCTCTTAGTCCTCCGGTGCCACTGGAATTTGGTTGTATCCAGAATATCCGTCCAAGAAGCAGTAATAGTTGTGACCTGCCAGTCTTTCCAACATTTGATCAACAAAAGGAAGTGGAAAGTGGTCCTTCCTTGTAGCTGTATTTAGTCTTCGGTAGTCCACACACATTCTCCAACCAGTAATGGTTCTAGTTGGAATCAGCTCATTTTTCTCATTGTGAACTACTGTGATACCTCCCTTTATCGGAACAGTCTGCACTGGGCTCACCCAAGCAGTATCCGAAATTGGATAAATCATGCCAGCATCAAGAAGTTTCACAACTTCTTTCCTTACGACCTCCTTCATTGTTGGATTAAGCCTCCTTTGAGGTTGTCTCACTGGCTGAACCTCATCTTCCATGAGGATTTTATGTGAACAGAATGAGGGATTAATACCCTTTAAATCAGAAATAGACCACCCTATAGCAGTCTTGTGTTCTTTCAACACCTCAACCAGTTTTGTCTCTTGTTCAGAAGACAATCCCTTGTTAATGAAAACAGGGTAAGTCTCCTTCTCACCCAAGAAGATATACTTGAGAGTTTCTGGAAGCTCCTTCAACTCTACCTTTGGTGTACCATCTTCCTTGTCAGAATCTTTCATTTCAAGGACTTCAAATAACTCATTTTTTTCTTCCTTGAAAGGAACCATTTCATGCACCTGAAGCTCTTCCTCAGATTGTTGAATGGAAAATACTTCTTCTTCCACCACTTGATCTAGAATATCAAGACGAAAGCAACCGCCTTTATCAGAAGATTGTTTCATAGAGTCAAAAACATTGATGGTGATAGTCTCATCATTCATTCTTAACTCTAACCTGCCATTCTCAACATCAATCATGGCTCGAGCAGTCGCCAAGAAAGGTCTTCCCAATAATAAGGGCATTTCAGTACCCTCTTCCATATCTAATACTACAAAATCAGCTGGAAAGATGAACTTATCCACCTTGACAAGCACATCTTCAATAATACAACTTGGTCTCCTCAAAGATCTATCAGCAAGTTGTAGAGAAACCATAGTGGGTTTTAACTTAGTAATTCCCAGAGATTTGCAAACAGATAACGACATCAGATTAATACTTGCCCCAAGATCACATAGAGCTCTGCCAACATCAGTGTTACCGATAGCAATTGGAATATTGAAGTTTCCCGGATCACTGAGTTTAGGTGGGAACTTCTTTTGTATAATGGCACTACACTCTTCAGTGAGTGTTACTGTTTGACACTCCTGTAGCTTATGTTTCCATGACAACAAGTCCTTCATGAATTTTGCATAATTTGGCATGCCAGCCAAGGCTTCAGCAAAAGGAATATTTATATGCAGCTTCTTGAAGATATCCAAGAATCTTGCATACTACTATTTCTGAGCGTCTTTTTTAAACCTTTCTGGGTAAGGTGCCATAGCTCTCACATTCTGGCTTCAGCTCGAATTTCTTTTTCTCAGCAACAGTTATTTGTGGCTCCTCTTCCTCACCTTTTTGAACAGGTGTCTCAACATCAGAAGGAATAACCACTTCTTCTTCTACCTCCTTACCTTTTCCAATAGCGTCCGCATTTCCGGTTGGCTTTGTTGGAGCTGCCACCACCTTGCCACTTCTTGTAGTTATAGCCATAAAATCATCCTTCAGATTAGTAACTATATTGCTAGGGAAAGTGCCTGGAGTTCTTTCGGCCATCTGTTTAGCAATCTGGTTTTCCAAATTTCTGATAGAGGCTTGTGTGTTTCTAGTGTTTGCCCGAGTCTCTTCCATAAAAGCATTGGAGTGTTGGGCCATTTGTCCCACTAGCTTCTCTAACTCAGAAGGTTCCTTCGGTTGAACTGGCGGTGGCTGCAAATAGTTATTGAACTGGCGGCCATTTGTTCCCAGAAGGAAAATTATGAGTTCTTGGAACATTTTATGGAGAGGGTCTCTGATCATACCACACACCATTTATATGTACCTGCTGAGGAGGATCATCGGCTAGCAGAGTAGGACATTCATTGGATTCATGATCTTCCTTGCAATATTCACAGACAACTGCTGCAGCTTGAGCTTGAACGCTAGAAAATTGCATCTTATCAAGCCTTGATGTCAAGTTTGCTACCTGCTGAGATAACAAACTATTTTCAGCCATCACCACATCAGTGCCTTCCAGTTTAAGAATACCTCTTTTAGCCTTGGATGACAACGCTTGGTTTTCGTTGGCAGCCATCCTCTCAATCAACTCAAGAGTCTCATTTGCTCTTAGAGTTTTAATAGTGCCCCCTGCTGCACCATTTAGCACCATCCGAATCTCAGGTTTGCAACCATTGAAAAAGATTCTAACCTGACTACCAGCAGTCAAGTTATACTGAGGACACCTTCTCGTCAAGTCCTTGAACCAGTTCCATACTTCACACATTGATTCACCCTCTGATTGAGTGAAATTGGTGATATCATTCACCATCTGGTTATACTTCTCCATCGAGAAGAACTGAGCAAAGAACTTCTGTGATAAATCATCCCAGGTTGAGATGCTTGCTGCAGGCTGCTTTTCCAACCAACTAAGAGCCTTTCCTTTAAGAGCAAAAGGAAATAGTCTCAGCCGAACTGCATGATTAGACACTTGAGGATGTTTTGTAGAATCACAGATCATCGGGAATCTGTTTATGAATCTATGACGGTCTTCATCATCCTCTCCACCAAACTGCTCTCTCTCCACCAGTCGAATATTATCGGACTTGAGCTCCCAATGATTGTTGCCCATTTCAGGATGAACAATGCTCGCATTGGGTCTGTTGAATAATGGAGTCATAATAGTGTCCATGAGTGGATTGTCAGCATCATTGTTGTTTGTCATTTTATCTTCTTCTACCAGAATATCTAACTCGTTGAATACAAGTTTCTTCCGAGCAAATTTTCTGTTTTTCTTCTCTGTTTTTGTGATCTCCAAATCAAGTGGAAACTCGGGCTCTTTATCTCGCATACAACTTAGAAAAGAGATTAGTAGCACTTGCTCCAAATATCACAAAAAATTCAAAAATAAAAATAAATATCCAATCTTAAAATCAAAATCAATTGATATAAGAAACGCCAATCCCCGGCAACGGCACCAAAAACTTGATGCTCTCTGGCAAGAATACCGATCGCACAAGTAATATAATGATAAGTAGAGTATCGTCTCCACAGGGATTGGGTCGAATATCAATTAATAATTCTTTTCAAGAATGGATGAGTTCAATTGGTTTTGACAAATATTGTCGATTTGTGTGAAATCGAGAACTGAAAATAAGGCTTGTTTTTGTAATTTTTGTATTGAATAAAAAGAATAAGAACAAAGATGAAATTTTTGTAATTGAGAGAAAGAATTGTAGCCAGAGCGCACTCACCTTATGATCCCCACTTATTACTTTGGACTGATTTAAAAATACTTATTCATATAAATACTCAGATAATTATCATCTAGAATTTATTAGTTAAATTCCAATCCCTTGGCAATTTAACCCTTTAACCTCAGTCGGAATCCTAATCTCTTAGTAACCCCTCATGAAAATTAAGCAATGAACACGATAATTCAAACATCTGCAATTAACATACGTCTATTCCTAGTACGCATATGAATTGTTACTTTACCCCATTTCAAGATGAAAACCCCAATATTCCTATCTAGGGTTATAAACCTCAAACTATCCTCAACTATTAGATTGATCAAGTCTAACAAAGAAGATATAAAATACGCACAAGGTAAAGATAAAGATAATTATATAAACGAAAAACCATAAATCAATCCATCGTAACAAGGGTTCACATAGGGTTCGTGACCCTAACAACAATAAAAGTAAAACTTAGCCAACCATATTCATGGCTAATAAATCAATATTCAATATTCAATGGGATGAAAAAGAATGAGAGATGAAAGAATGAAGATGATCAAGAATTCTTCTCTGAAGCTCTTCTCCTTCAACACGACGGTCTCCTCCGGTCTCAATACCTAATTCTGTGCTGAGCCTCCTTTTTATAATACTCTTTTAGGTCTTCCAAGTTTACCCTTGCAAACAAAACAGAAGTGCAGTCTCGCACGCTGACGCTCTCAGAGTCAGATCCACGCTGTGGGCGTGGATGCCTCTGGATGCCCACGCTGTCAGCTTGATATCCACGCTGTGGGCGTGGGAAGAAGGAAATTTTTCACGCTATCAGCGTTGAATCCACGCTGTGGGCGTGGTTGACTCTGGATTCCCACGCTACCAGCGTGACATTCACGCTGTGAGCGTGGGTCTTTACTTTGGAAAATCCTCATTTTGCTCCAGATTTGTTTGCTTTTCCTACAAGTTAAGCATAAAATCAATTGTACAATTCTGAAATTGGAATTTATGCAAAGCAACACTAAACGTTGCCTTTTTACTTAGAATTAACCCATAATCTTTCTCTTTTTGGCTTGAATTTACCCATGTGCTGAAGGCACATCAGTTATCATAAATTTTTGCCAATAAATTTTATGACATACAACACTCCAAAACATCATTCTAAGACATATTTATCTAATACACATTTTCAATTTGAGTTCTCCAACTACATCAATTCATGCAAAATTACTCTAGGTTGGTTTAGGGCTCCTCCACAACATACTAAACCATTGGAGCATCAAACAACTCCATGAGTGCAAATCTTCGCCCCTAGGTCGCGGGTTTGGGGGAGGGATTTCTCAAAATCTAGTGGGTTTCAAGGCTTAATACTACCACCAATGTGTTTGGAGGTGATTTCCAATAAATTTCATGACAAATTTCACTTGATTTGATGAAATTAGAAGAGAAAGAAAATTGAAATGAAAATGAGGGTGGGAGAGGGGAAGGGTCGCGAGTTTAGAGAGAGGGAGTGAGTGTGAGGGATGATGAATAGTGACTTAACTTAGGTGTCTTAAGTGACTTAACTGAGGTGGGCCCCACCGCCACCTCACGCGATTTCAAACTAATTCGAATTTCCCTCTGATTCCACTAAACGTTCGTAATTTCATAACCTATTTAGAAACTCTAATTTCTAACATTAACCATTGTACTTTAATTACCATTGATCAGATGAATCCGGAGTTTTTCGGTCGTTCGGAGAAATTGCGGTTTTAAGTTGTTACGCGCGTCGTGTGCACGCTTCCCTAAACTTACTAATTTCCATCAAATTTCATCAGAAATCATATTTCCTAATCCTATATACCATTTATAACTTGTATTCAAAACCTAGAGCTTAAAACTCATTTGGCACGCTTTACGGTGCAACTGTACCGCTGTACTTTTACCGGGTAAAAATACTATTCACTGAATTTTCTGAAACTTGCCTACCCACTCAATTTTTTGTTCTGAATCCATTTCCAGGGTTTTTTTTTATCATTTGAGACTTCCTACTCAATTTTATCTTCTTAGGATTGCGTGTTTGGTTAATTACCGTTTTACCATTCCTTTGTATTTTGACATGATTTTCAGGATTTTCACTAATCCTTCCCTTTAATCCATGTTTAATATATTAATATATAATTTAGAAATGCGAGGTGTTATACCAACCGATGATTTCCGTCCATTAACGATTGAAATGTGTAGTAAGACTTGTTAGTCTTACACTGGTGTAAAAAGAATCTGCCGCATATATACTCTAAATCTCTCATCGATGATTTCATTCCAATTTAATTGTTTAAAATGCTAAAACTTAACCCAAAAAAAGAGAGAATTTGATTCTAGTTTTTATATTAACAAAAGAAAATAATAAATATTATTAAGAAACAATTATTTTTAAAAACATTTACATAATTTTCAAATTTTAAATGTATATAGAAATATCATAATGATATCCGGTGCAAGAATTTAATATTTCTAATATAAATATTATTAATAATTTATTCGCACATCAATTATAAAACAAAAATAATTTAGGGGATCAAGGTGTAACACCCGTATATACCCGATATATTAATTTATTATGATATTAAGTGCAGCAAAAAAATTAAGAATCATTAAGAAAATAATTTTTCTTTTCACTTACATTAATGACTCAACCATTTATTCTCATACAAAAGTATGAGTTAACTTTTTCCGATCATAAATATGTTATTAAACTCAACTTGAATCATTCACACTTTAAATAGTGTATATATTTGCTTAACCACTTCAATCTTCAATGCTTAAAGCTTAAACAATACTTAAGTGATTGGTACTCATATTGAGACTCTAATCATAGTGGGAGAGGCTAAACTAACTCCTCTAGGGTCAAATACCCTTAGATAAAGCACAACAACTCATTAGAAGTGAGTTTCGGCCTCACAAAGCATGAGTTATCGATTATAGCCCGAAAATTGATTGAATACTCCACTATCACCAGCAAGTATTGGATTACCTCAAGCAAGTAATCAATTATTTTCCTTAAGTATTCTAATACTTCATGAAAGTATTCGAATACTTTCAAGACAATGGCTCAAAATGGAGGAAAAATAAACTAGAAGACCTATGCCCCTAGCGTGAAATGGGTAAAATCTCCCTGTTTAATCGCGCGCTCAGCGTGAAATAACATTGCTAGCACAAAATTGGGAAATTATTGTTGTTTGCTCGTGCAACCAGTGCAAAATGGTGCCTTCAATGCGGATGTGCAAGGCAAATCCAAAATTGTGTTGTTTGCTGCATGATGGGCTATGGAATCCCCTCCAAAGCCCAAGTTGCCACCTAATTAGCAATTCCTCGTATAAAAAATATAAGCCTAGTTATCTAATAGCTTAGTATGCAATATTCATCCATGGATTCATCAAAATTGGCTTCAAGTAATCACATATTCATCACATGCATTTTCCTACACATGTTTAATGAAATATATAATAATATAAACAATTAAGTTGAGTAATTGAGAATTAATTAGTGATTAAAAGAGACGGATTAGATGAAAAATCTAATTATGCACTTTAAGTTACTTTTCGGGGCAAAAATACAAATAATGAAATATTTGGGATAAAAGTGTAATTAAGCAAAACTTACCTAAAACTTAGAAATGATTTTGTGGGAAACTATTTGATGAATTTCATGAGTTCAAAACACGTTAGTTGTTCTATCTTAGTGGTTAGAAGAGAATTAAGGAAGAAGGGAAAATGAGTAAATTGCTAAGTGGAAGTTTCATTAAAGTCAAAGTAACATTAAACACACTTAATCCCTTTCATTTTTTTTCACAAAACTTCATCTCCAACGTGAGTTTCTTTGCTCCATGGGGACCTCCATCTTCTTCAAGCTTAAGAAAATCTACTTTTGTTTAAGTCATTGAAATGCTTAGCTTCCTTCATAAAAGTTGTCAACCTAGAAGCGTTGTGTAGGAAGAAAATCCACTTCTTAGAGTGAGAAGCCACTTTGGTATTTGTGTAAGAAGAGGGTTTTCATTTCTTTGAAGCATGGAAATCACTCCTACTACCATTGTTTGGAGCTTTAAGGTAAAAAGACACCATCTCTCTTGAGTTTTCATAGACTTTTGAATAATCAAGGGTTTGGAAAATAATGGGTTTTGTAGTTTATGAAATTGAAAAATATTATCGCTTTAAGGTACAGTTGCACCGAAAATTTGAAAAATGAGATTATCGCTCTAGGATTGAATATATGTTAGAAAAGTTACTTAGTTTAAAGAAATATGATTAGTGGTATAATTTGATGAATTTTAGGATTTTTTGAGAAACGCACCAACGGTGCACCACTAGGGGTAAAATAGTAATTTCACCAAATTACTGGGAAACTCTATATTCATCTGTTCAAGCGTATTTAAGGGACTTTGGTGAATGTTAAATTTTTCATTTAATGTATAGTTCATGAATTAATTGGTGATTAGTAGGTTAAGTGGATAATTTAAGTGACTTTTCGTGTTTAGTGCGCTTGTGTGGCAATCCTTGGGACTTTAGGCTAATGAATAGTGCCCTCACACTCAAAAGTCTGATCTCCCTTGCGCTCTTCTTCTTCTCCAACCTGCCTTTAGAATAGGTTTGTAAGCTTTTCAAAATTTTAGCTTGCATTCTAGTCATCTTTTGCCAAAAGTTCCAACACCAAACTTATTCCCCTTGACATTGTGAGCAATTTTCACGTCTTAAACTTCTCTTGAAAACCATTGTGGAGTGAGTTCTTCCTCCATTAATGTGACTAAAATTTGAGGAGATTGGAGCTTGTTTTGCTTGGTTGTACACTTGAAACTCATTCCTTGGAGTCTTGTGACTTGATTGGTGGTGAGTTTTCTAATAGATTGAAATTTGAAGTGTGTTCTTGAATATGTGTTGTTGAGTGGAGCTATTTAGAGGCTTTAAATGATATGGTTGTTTCAGAATTTATTCCAATAAAATTTTAAGGCATTTGGAATTGTTTAACTTAAAAAAAATTTCATGGACGAACATAATTTCTTGAAAAATAATTTGTTGGAAAATTATTTAAACGAGTTGTTGGTGGTTTGAATCATTGATAATGAGGTTGTATGAGAATTTAATGAATGTGGATTGAGAGAAAAATTCCTTGGCCCTTGGATGTGCAGGATTCAGCCATGTGAAGGATTTTGAGAGAAATTGTGCAAACTTGTGTGTTGGCTTGATGAGTGGTTGTGGCGAGTGTTGGGATCAACTAAGGTGAACCTATATGAGTGCCTTGAAACTTGAAAATGGAGAAAAAATCCCTTGGCCTTTGAATGATGAGCATTCGACAATTGTAAGGAAATTTGAAGGAAAATTATGCTAAGTGATGATTTAATGTAATTATGGGTTGTTATGGTGTTGTAAGTGATTGAGGAAATTATAAGAATGGTTGAATAAAATTAAAAACAAATTTTGGGTATTTAAGGCCTTGGTGGCCGAATCTTGGATGTGTTTGTGTGTGTGGGGCGGGGGGGTGTTGTGTTGCTTTACTTGTGACTTGTTGGACAAGTTGATTGATAATCATGTGTTTGTGATCATTGTAGCTTGGAGCTTGGAGTTTGTGGATTTTCTCTGGTCCTTGACCAAAAGGATTTTGGTAAGTAACTATTTACAGGGTTGTATGATTGTGTGGATGACTAATTAAGTTATCATCTTACACACAATTATTTTTGAAATGATCGTTTGTTGTATGCATTTCTTTTGAAAGTTGAAGCTTAAGGTAACTTTTGATTGAAACTACTTAGCTTAAGAGTTTCAAAGAAATGATCCCTTAGTACTGGGGTTAATCCTCGTGTGTGCTCCACCATGCCCAGTAGGGTAGTGGTTGGAAGTTGTTGATGCAATAATATGAGTTATAACATGATCATACATGTGCATGTTGAGTGGTGTGTATGAGTTTATACTGTATCTATGGTTAGTAGATAGATTGCCATATTTGTCGTAGGGGACTTCCACTAGATAGGCCTCCGTAGGGAGTTCTAGTTGGCCGGGGGCTATAGAGTTGTTATCCGTTGAGGAGCACTTTAGGAATGTCTCGGAAGTTATAGTTGTGGGTGCCTTGAATTATATCCCGGGGATATATTCTTGGATGTGGACCCGATGAAGATTGTCATATGCTCCCTTTGAATTACTGAGATATATTCGTATATCTCATCCCGCGTTATGGGGCTATATTTCAGGTTCATCTAGCGGTGCAAGAGTGTTGGGCAAGAGGCCCACTGGATGATATAGAGTAGAGCCATGGGAGTGCACCATGATAGTTTACATTTTTGCATTTTGTGATTTCCTTTAGCTTGCTAGACTTAGTGCATGAACATATAATATTGTATCAGTAATGTATACCATGCCTTGTGTTTGTTCATGTAGCATTTTGGAGCTAAGTCTAGTGGTTATGTAATTATTATTATTTTGAGCATCATGAGTAGGTGTAGTAGTTATATTTGTAGTGGATTTAAATGTAAATGATGTATTAAGGATCTTGTGTAATTAATGATGAATGTATGTGATGGAAGGACAATAAGCCTATTCTAGGTTATGATATTGTTCAATTATAATAATGCATGTAAATGGACTTATGAGATTGAAATGATTGCCAAAATGTATAATGATTAAGTGAAGGATTACACTTGTGGAATAATCAATGAATTGAGTAAATGCTATTGGGGATTGTAAGAGTACGAAGGTATGTTGAGCCTTGTGTGCCACCCTGGATCAATTAGGTACCAATTTGGAGGTTAGAACACACTTGGAGTAAGTGAGATTAGTTAATAAAATAAAGGAGATGCTGTGATAATTTCAAAAAAAGTGATCAGTTTTAGGACCAAATTTGGGAGACCACATCTCCCTCCACAGATGTCAAAATGAGGCGTTCCATGCCTCATTTTAAATTTTAAGATGTCAGCTACACTCTCCCAAAATTTGGTGATAGTTCGAGTTGTCTAGCATTCTGTAGGTCTAAAAGAGTTTGGACTACCCAGTGAAGGGCTGTGTAAGGCCTATTTCGGGTTTCAATTTAAAAAATTATATCTATCTCAATTATTACTCAAATTAGGCTTATGATATAAAAAATTGAATCTCTAGGTGTCTACTATTCTGTATAAATTTTTTGAGAGAATTTGGTTGAGTAAAACATTATGAATAGCAGAAATAGTCGGGGATGTTTGGTGCCCTTTTTGGAGTTGGTTGACAGTTTTGTTTGTCTAACTTCAAACAGCTATAACCGGAGCTAAAGAACTTCAAATGAGGCATGTGATACCTTGTTAGAAAGGTGGAAGAGTCTAGTTTAACATACCAAAAGATATTAATTTATTGATGATTAGATCATTCCCGGTTTTCAAAAAACCAAAGAACACTTTATTTTGGTAGAATAGGAAAAATGAGTTTTGTGCTATGTTGGTTTATGAAAACCTCTTAACAACTTAATATAAGTGTTGTATGATATTTAATATTACTTCTGCATTTAGTTTTCAGTTGCGATCGCAGTTTGTATAATTACATAATTCGATTGTTTAAATTGTATACGTAATAAAAAAAAATTTCCGTATTTCTAAATAAATTGCTATGATTGTAACTCCGTTTAATATCATAATCAATGTTAACACACCAATCTGGTAACGCGGTGTTACATTTTATGGTAAGAGCATTTTACTAGGGAACTTTGATTAGTGTATGACTGTGTTATGTGCTGTGTAGTTGTCTGTAGAGTTTTTATGATTATTATATTTATGATTCCTCAGAGTGGGTCTGATCAGCTCATTCCTTTGTTTCACATGTACAATTATCTTGCGGATCCGCCACCGCATGATCCGGTTGCTGTAGTGTTGAATGCTCTGCAAACAGAAATGGTTGCTAATTGGACAATGACTGAAAATCTCATGAAAGCAAACCAAGATTTGCTTCAAAACTTCGTGACTGAGATGAGGGCCGAGAGAAAGGCCAATAGGAGGGTTGATTCTCCACCCCACACGGCTACGATGACTCCTCTACCTACACCCTTTGTTACTCCTTAATAGGGGGAGAGTGGGGCTAGCCATCACACTGGTGATGCTAGTCAGCCTATTGTGGTTGTTGAGCAATTTATGGGGGAGATGCTAAGGAGAGAAGACTGATTTCTTTTCGAAAACACAAGCCTCCTACTTTTCTGGGTTCTAAAGACCCGAAAGTTGTCACTATTTTATTGCAGGGTATGGATAAAATATTCCAGGTCATGAGGTGCCAAGATCCTCAGAAGCTCAAGTACTTTGTATATATGCTAGAAGGAGAAGCCCACGAGTAGTGGTGTAATGTGTCTCAGCCATTTGTCATTCATGGACAAGAAATTACTTGGGCCTTATTTGAAGGTCTTTTTCATGAGGAATACTTTCCCATGTATGTTCGGGAAGCCTAGCATGGTGAATTTGATTGTCTAGTCCAAGACTCTTTATCTATTGATGAATATGCTGCAAAGTTTAATGAACTAGTCAAGTTTGCAAATGATGGTGGGACTCTGCCTACCCTAGAATTCTTATTTGCTAAGTTTCAGAGAGGACTTAATAAGAAGATTACAAAACGCATATCTAATACGACTGTGAGGAATTTCGCTGATCTGATTTTACCCAGTGCAAACGGTTAGAGACTGTTTATAGTAGGTATCTGAAATCCTCTACTATTGGTGATGTTGAGGTCAAGAGGACCAATGATACTAATGCTAAATGGAAAAATAATAAGGGTAAAGGCTTACGGGTGAAGCAATCTGGTGATAAGTTCAAGAGAAATGGTAATGCTGATAGAAATGAATTAACGCTCCTTGAATGTGACACTTGTGGGAAACACCATGGAGGTACATGCTGGTATAATACAAAGAGATTTTTCAAATATGACAAATTGGCGCATTTTGCTAATATGTGTGCAACCAGGACAAATCAGGTTGCAAGTGTACAAGCAGTTGATGGGTCTCAAGTAGGTGGTCAGACTTATGCATTAGAGCCACTTACTGGGGAGGAAATCCTTAGGCTAGCTAAATGTATGAAATTTTATAAGCATTTTCTATAGAATACTCATTTAGTGTGATGAAAATCGATAGGTAATTACATGGAGTGTAGATACATGCATGATAGTAAAAAGAAATTGAGTATGAAAATGGTATGATTAGTTAAAGGACTAAGGTACCATTGAATAACAAAATTCTATTGTTAGTGCAAGGACTAATGTACACTTACAAAAAATTATAAAATTGTGAATTGTATTATCGGTGCAAGGACTGATGTACAATAAATTGTGTATTGTATTATCGGTGCAAGGACCGATGTACAATAAATTGTGAATTGTATTATCGGTGCAAGGGCTGATGTGCAATAAATTGGGAATAGTATTATCAGTGCAAAGACTGATTTATGATAAAATTATGAATTGTATTATCAGTGCAAGGACTGATGTACGATAAAATTATGAATTTTATTAATGATCCACTTAATTCTATATGATTGGATGGTTACGTATGGAAAACCCTTGTGTGATGAGACTCATATGTGGGAAATATGATATAGTAGATTTGGGATTTAAATCGATGATTAAATGCCATGATTGCGAAATTGAGGTATAAAAGAATTAAACATATGTTGAATCTATAGCATTGGTATGGAATGATTGTAAAAAAAATGGTTAGTTGGTGATAATCTTAAGCATTAAGCCTTCGATATGGAAAATTTCATGACTGGATTTGTGGTTGAAGGCCTTAAAATGACCAACATGAGGTATAAATTATGATTAAGGCTGTTAGTCATATTGTATACTTAGTGGAATAGCTAAGGTACCAATGAAATTGTAAATTGCATTATCAATGATAGGGCTGATGTGATATTAAAAGTGAAATCTGTTATATAAGTGAAAGGACTGATAAATTAATGTATGTGTAATCTGTATTATCAGTGGATGGACTGTTATACTGGTGCATTGGTGAAATAGTATTAGTAGCGAAAGGACTGATGTACTAAGGGATATGTAAGTTATAATGTTAGTGAAAGGACTAATAAATATAATTGAAAGTTGTTTGAGGTTTATTGTAAATGATCTTTTGTCTGATGGATAGATAAGAAGGATAATTGAGGAAGGTTATGTAGATGCACTAGTAACCTGGAAATATCATTGCCAATGAAATAGGGAAGGTGCAGCCCTAAGGTATGACCTTGGTCGTATGTGGATTTAAAATGTAGTGAGTTAAAAAGTCATATTACCTAAATTGACAAGTGTTTGTGATAGATTGGGAAACGATGGATACTGTGAAGCAAAGTTATGCCTGTGACAAAACATTTGTTTACAAGGTTCATCCATGCAATACCGTACATATCATAGATTTGTTTACAACTTTCACTTACAATCCAGCTTTATAAATTTCATCTACAAGGTCAGACAAAACATTTAAGTATGTTTCCCTTAAGTCCTATAATATTCATATTTTACTTACTGCCATCTCTTGTCCATGAAGCAGTCAACACTGCATCCACAACATCAGGCTAAGGACTTACATTTGGTGCTCCAAGGTTGCCACGCAGGCTTCTTACGATGACTACGCATGTAACACAAAGGAATGGGTTGATCAGACCCACACTAAGGAATCACATATGCAGTAATCGATAAGAATCTACATACAACTATGCAACACACAACACAACTATATATACATTATCAGAGTTCCCTAACAAAACTGCTCTGATACCATAAAATGTAACAGCCCGTTACGTACCGGTATTGTTAACATTAATTATGATATTAAGCGCAGTTACAATCACAGCAGTTCATTTATAAAACGCGAATAAATTTTTTCCGATTATTACGCGAGCATTTAAAACATAAAAAGGCGTAATAATTAAAAGCTGTGACCGTAACCATAAACTCTTGCGGAAGACTTATTTAAACTATTTTTATCACTTACGTTACTTATTATAAGTTACTAAGGAGTTCCCATAAACTCACTTAGCCAATTTCCAACTTTACGTTTTACACCAATTCGAATATGTTACACTCTAAGTTTTTCTGCGACCAAACAGATCGCAACCAACCCTACTTCTCAGATTATATCTTTGTGTTACTTAATTCCCTTTTTAACAAGCTAAAATACGCTCAATTCGGAGCTCATTTGCTCCGGTTATCGCCGTTTGAAGTTGGATAAGCAATTAGCCCAAACAACCCCAAAAACAGCCCAAACCACTCACTTTGCCCGAATTACTGCACTCAATCGACTCAACCATTTGCTCTCAAATTTTTATCCTACAAACTAGACATCTCAAACTTCATTTTGATATATCACACGCTTAATTTGGCGGAGAAACGAAGCGGGAATTAATTTCCCAAATCCGGTCCAGAATCTGCCTCAGGTGCAGGGGCACATGGGCAGTCCGTGTTTCTCTATTTTTTTCAGGCCTAAGATCAACCCAGAATTTCCTCAAATTTTGACACAAGGTAGAGGACATCTCAACCTTCAAAATGGCGTATGGCACGTCCCTAGGGGACTTCTATGGAGGGAGATATGCTCTCCCGAAGTTTGCCTAAAATCTGCCAATTCTACAGAAAATTCGCCAGAGTTTCCTTTGTTTTTCCAATAATCCCAAATTTGTAAAAGATCATTTAAACCTCAAATGTACCTAATAAACACATGATAATACAGTAATAATCCAATGGGTGGCACACACAAGGACCAACAACGCCTTGGGGCACTTACAACCCAATCCAGTTTATAGTTATTAAACATAGAGTCCATATTAATCATTCTTAAGTAGTTGCAATCACTAACACCTTTTTCATGCATATTTCCATCATACATATTATCATAACCTAAAATAGGCCTAAGGCCCTTCCATCATAAATAGACATGCATCAATACTATTACAATATGGCTTTACAAATCACAACTTGAAACTAAAACTTCAAATTACATTCTTCTAAAATTACATCTTAAATTTAAAAGACAACATAACCAAATACATCACTACTAGGCTTAGGCAAAATTGCATGAACAAGATGCTAATGAAGCTACTAATAAATACAAATGACATGTTCATGCCCTAAGTCTAGCCTAGGCCACACGGCCAACAAAATGCAAAATATGAAGCGCTCCAGCGCTCACTCTGCGGGCCTCTTGCCCGAGGCTCCTGCTCCACTGCCACCTCCTGAAATAAATGCCCCGAGACGGGGTGAGATATACGAATATATCTCAGTAACCAAGAGGTTCTGGAGAAAACTCCACCCAATGGTTCACTTCGATGCATATCAATAGAATACAACAACCACTTTGAAAACGGGATATAGCAAGGGATTTAGAGAATGGGGAATATAAAGAAAACAAAATACGACGATACGGGATGGTAACCCCAATTCCACGTACGCCCTCGGCATATATAAGCCTATGGGTATCATCCAAGGTGTGTTCACAGAAACCACAACCATGATGCCCAAACCAACCAAAACGCCAAAGACATTCCTAGTGTGCTCCTACCCGGATCACACACCATGACCGCAGTCAACTGGAACTCCCTCCTGGAGACCTATCCAGCGGAAGTCCGAAAATGCCCGAAGGCTAATAAAACTGTCTACTGGCCAGAGACTCGGTACTGCAGTACCCATAACAATAATGCATGCATGCTCATGTGTTCTATACTATTCATACACACTTCCTACCGTTACCATCAACTGGCAAGGTGGAACAGAAAAGGGGAACAAGCCCCAGTACCAAGAGGTTACCTTAATTCGTGTTTCCACAAGCTCCGCAGCAGCTTATCCCTCAACTCGGTACACAGCGGAATGCCTACACAGAGGACATTCCCAATCACTCTCAGTTCAACCCATACATGTTAATTTATAATTACACATGCAATGAACCAATTTCTTACCTCAATCCACTTGGTCCCGGACCAAGGGCAATTCACTGATTCAAGATTCGGGATTCAGGTCGACGTACGGCAACCTATACAATAACGTACATCCATCAGTACTCGTCAAATAGTATCAAAACGCAAAAACGCAAAAATCCTCCCCATCCTCCCTTGATGGTTCGGCCATTGTAGTGTAAATGTGAGATTTATTTTTCTAAATTTTCTTTCTCATTTTGTTACGTCTCATTAGGTTGTCAATAGGCCGGTTCAAGTGCCGGTTCGTCATTTTCGCGTCGAATTACATCAAAACGCGAAAATCGCCAAATCACCCCTTTTCCCCTTGGAGGTTCGGCCATGTAGGTGTAAATTTGAGATTTATTTTCCTAAATTTTCTTTCTCATTTTATAACACTCCCTTAGGTTGTTTAGAGGCTAGCTCAATCGTCGTTTTTCCGTTTTCCGACATTTACGCATCGTTTTGCGAAATATTTCATTCTGGGCTCATTTAGGTCTCTAACACAATTCATTTTTCCCATTGATTCAAACACTTGCCAATCACAACAACCCATCTAAGCACTATATAACTACACAAATCATCATCCAATTCATTTTTCAACATCAATTTCTCAATTTTTCCTCAAAGGTTCGAATTTTACCCTATGACATTCCAAGGAATTTCCATTCAATTTTAATCACTCCAACCTTCACACAACCTATTATATCATCATACCATCATGCCACAATTCATCATACAAGGTCTCAACACCAAATTTCAAAAGTCCAAAGTCATGATCATCAATTTTTCTAAGTTAAAAATCCATATTTTTCACCAATAATTTTCATGGCATTTCTAGCTCTAACACATCATTCTAAGACATTATCATCTAATACACATTTTTCAATTGAGCTCTCTAACATCACCAATCACGAAATCAAGGTGTAGGGTTCATGAAAATAAACTACAATCAAACCATGTAAATGGGATGGAAATATACTCACAACCAAGGCTTGATGCTACCCCAAGACTCCTCCAAACAATGGAAGCTCAAATGACTCCATGAACCTCAAATTTCTCCAAAAATTCGCAGCTGTAAATGGGCAATAACTCACCAAAGAGAGGGTTTCAAGGGAAACTAATCGGTGGAACGGGTTCGGATGATGATTTCCATCGAATTTCAAGACAAGAATCGATGGATTCGGTGGAGAAACGACTAAGTTATGATGAAATCAAATTTTTGCACAATGAAGGGGATGGAGGGGCTGTCACCGTGAAGAAGAAGGAGGGGAGGAGAGAGAATGTGAAGAAAAGGTGAGTTTGACTCACTTAAGTCACAGGCGGGTCCCACACGCGTTTTAACTTTAATCAATCATCTAATTTCAACCACAAATTCATGACCTACGTATTTTTCTTGTTCATGTCATATTTTTGTTTCCCAAAAATCCTGATAAAATTTTCACGCTTATCGGTACAATTATACCGCAGTATTTTTACACCGGAAAATCACTATTCATCAATTTTTCCCAAAAAGACTCAATTCCATCAAATTTTATCAAAATCGTATTTCCTAACTCAACAAACCATTTATAACTCATATTTGAAACCTAGAGCTCAAAATTCAACTGGCACGTTTTACGGTGCAATCGTAACGCGGTATTTTTACCCGCAAAAAAACACTATTCACTGATTTTTCTGAAACTTGCCTGTCCACTCAATTTTTCGTTCTGAACCCATTTCCAAGGTTATTTTTACCATCTGAGACCTTCTACTCAATTTTTATCTTCCTAGGGTTGCGTGTTGGCTAATTACCGTTTTGCCCTTTCTTTGTATTTTGGCCTAATCTTTAGGATTTTCACTAATCCATCACTTGACTGCTCACTTAATATTTTAATTACTTGATTTAAAATTGTGAGGTGTTATATTCACCCCAACTTTTTAGAATTTTGTCCGCAAAATTAAATCATACTTGTCCGCTAACTCAGGATATAGCCGGAGAATCTCATCCTCCCGCTCCCAAGTAGCCTCCTCAAGTGTGTTCCTTTACCACATTACTTTTATCAACAGCATGATCTCCTTTTTATGATACTTATTATCCTTTGATCCTTCACAATCACTTGTCTCTCATGGTTCTGTGACATTTTAATTCACAATACTTTAAACTTTCTCTGGTTTACCGTTTCTCTTTCGCTGATTTGTAGGTAATAATATAACCATATTACGGATTTGTCGGTATCAATTTACCTCATTCTCATCCTTATCCATCTTTCTGACCCATGGTCGTTCTCAAAAGCATCTAATCGCTTTCATGCACATTCACTAGTTATTCCTGGAGTATTTCCAACTCACACGTTCTTTAGTACTTAACTTTTTTCGTTGTCCTCATTGTTCTGACAGTACCCCAACAACCATTTCTTTCCACTACTGTTACTACTCTTATCATTTCGTTGTTTTCTTGGTTTCCACCCAAGCACATACTTTCTAGTTTCAAAGGCACTTTGTCGTGTCCTTCAATTCCGACTCACATTAAATTCTATACTCATATACTTTATTTTTCCTTGTCACGTGTCTTCACCTCTTTTTAGGTACTCACAACTATATCTTTCTCTTTGTGATACGAAACTAGCAATACTCATACTAGTTTATATTTTCGATTAGCCCTATAAGGCCTTTCGACCACAAATACTCATGAAATTTTTCCATCTACAAACTCATATTCATAATTTACACTCATTGTTAAACTCTTTATTAGCTTAACCATCTCAACCAGCTCAACTCCATACTTAGACCTCTCACAGTCTAGACACAACTCTCATCAATGATTTTCGTATCAAAGGTCTTATGCCTAAGGTTTTCACCAAGTAACCATTTTTACTCATCATTCTGTAACAATATTATAGATTCAACATCATCTTTCCTTCGTTTATACCCCCACTTCTTCATTATCGACATTTTTATCATGGATGTCCACTTTAAAATACTATAAACTCACAGCTTTACTAACTTCCACCAATCATCTTGGTTGTTCGAATCAAACAACCACACCAAGCCATTTCACTACTAACTGATGGACCCTTAAAAATGCCATGTCTCTCACATGCAAGTCTCATCCTATAGGAATCTTTGAAACTTGATTATCAAGTCACATAAAACTAAATCCATCATTGCCCCTACTTATACAATTCACCATTGGTTGGTATATCAGTCTCTCGGAACATTCGAAGTTACCACAAGCACTCGACCATATATTATTAGTACCTAACCAAAACAACGTCAGCATTGTGCATTTTCCATACACTTTCCACCATAAGTGGTATATGCGATTATATATAACACTCCTCAATCTACTCCACCCGTAAGTCAGGCTATCAAATTTTAGGTAACCAATTACAATTCCAGTTTCCAACTATATTTACACATTCGTGCTTGATTCCATCACAATTTACCTTTTATAAGGGCTTATAATTCACCGTTTTAACCTGAATTCTTGATCATCACCAGCCTTCTTAGAAGGACACTTACTCCATCTGTCAACACTAAATCACACTATTATCTCTTTTATCATAAGGCGAGGATTCCAACAAACTTACAACCTCACTTGGAGCCGATATTATTTCATCGAACTTACTTTACACCCACAATAGTGCTTCACTATCACACTACAAAATTTTTACCCATTATACCTCATCTCTTATATCCAAATCTGACATATTTTGTTCATTTACAAACATCTGACCTCATATTTTGCGTTAATCACATGGAAGAACTCTCTCAATACAGTGGGTAACAACATTCACAGGTTTTAACCGCTCGAGCTCTTGCTGTCCTCAGGGCCCCAGATGTAATGACCCACCGATCAGAGAATCCACCCATATAATCCATGCAGTAATGATAACCTACCACCTGTTGACTGTGTTCTATTAGTATTCCCAACATTTCTTATTTGTGCACTCATGTAGACCAACTCAACTATAATAGCAGTCTCATCACTGCGGGATACTTCCTCATCTCATATCACTCATATAACATAATAATAGTCTCCGGGAACATAATCCGCACGGAGATGGCTACACACTCCGGGCACATAGGCCGCACAGAGATGGTAATATCAAGTCTCATAACGTGCACCCAATGCACAGAGGAGTTCATATTTATATCACATCTGTATACAACAGCAAACGTGTACCCAGTACACAGGGGAGTTCCTACTTATATCATATCCGTATATAACGGCAACACTGGTACTCCGTACACTCCAGATCACACGTGGACCCAGTCCATTTGGTGTCTGTATCACCTCTGTATATAACAGCAAAATATCTTTGGTATATTCACATGGGGCTATCCCCATAATCATAGTAATAGTGGTATAATATACACCTGTTACATATAAGTCAATTCGTCTTACTCTCTCATTTCATTCTTCTCACTGATAGTTCACATATAAGTCACTATTATCATAATTCACATTCTCTTTGTAATTTCGTACACGTTTTCTAACTTTTAATAGTTTTTTTTTTCTGTCATGTTACCGTTCAAATCCATAGTCCATTATCTCTTCCTTGCTTATTCTTCTCACAGATTGTTTTCTCTCTTACTTTGACTATTCAATTGGCATAGTTCATAACATAATCTCTATTCTGTGAATCAAGAATTTTCTCAAAGTTCTGTACACATCTCACATATACTTCCCATCACACAGGGATCTTCTAAACATATTCGTCCTATCACAAAAGACTAATTTCACCTCAATCCGTGCACTGGAAAATTATATCAATCCTTGCACTAACACTTATACCTCAACTTTAACTAATCTTATCATTTTTGTTTTGACATTACACATTAGCTCTTTTGCTAAACACATAATTCCACACTTTATTGTAACTTAGTTCATACACTAATCACATGATTTCCCATCAGGTTGTACATTAGCTAATTCTCTAATCATACAATCTCTTTAGATACTTCCCATCATCGGGGATTTCATTCGGCCTCATTGTCCTTTTACAAAAAAATTTAATAATTTACCTCAACACGGATAATTAGGCGCTCAGGCCGTCACAAGGTGTACATACATATATATGTATACTGGCACTTAGGCCATCACTGGATTATTATCCGTTTATTCATCAGAATAGGTATACTGGCCATCAGGCCATTAGGTATTATTCATTGAGCTAATGTGTAATATAACACCTCACAATTTTAAATCAAGTAATTAAAATATTAAGTGAGCAATCAAGTGATGGATTAGTGAAAATCCTAAAGATTAGGCCAAAATACAAAGAAAGGGCAAAACGGTAATTAGCCAACACGCAACCCTAGGAAGATAAAAATTTAGTAGAAGGTCTCAGATGGTAAAAATAACCCTGGAAATGGGTTCAGAACGAAAAATTGAGTGGACAGGCAAGTTTCAGAAAAATCAGTGAATAGTGTTTTTCGCGGGTAAAAATATCGCGGTACGATTGCACCGTAAAACATGCCGATTGAGTTTTGAGCTCTAGGTTTCAAATATGAGTTATAAATGGTTTTTTGAGTTAGGAAATATGATTTTGATGAAATTTGATGGAATTGAGTCATTTTGGGAAAAATTGATGAATAGTGATTTTCCGGTGTAAAAATACTGCGGTATAATTGTACCGATAAGCGTGAAAATTTTATCAGTATTTTTGGGAAACAAAAATATGACATGAACAAGAAAAATACGTAGGTCATGAATTTGTGGTTGAAATTAGGTGATTGATTAAAGTTAAAACGCGTGTGGGACCCGCCTGTGACTTAAGTGAGTCAAACTCACCTTTTTTTTTCACACTTTCTCTCTCCTCCCTCTCTTCTCTCCCGTGTGCAGCAGCCCCTCCATGGCCAAGAATTGCTCAAGCTTTCTTTCTTCCATAACTTGGTCAAATCTCCACCGAATCCAACGATTTTTGTCTTGAAACTTGTTGGAAAACACCTCCTAAACACATTGGTACCGCTCTTGAGCCTTGAAATCGCGTGTGTGAGGAGATCTTGGCCATTTACAGCTGCGGTTTTGGTGAGGAATTTTGTGTTCTTGGAGCTTTTAAATGCTCCAATGGTGGAGTATGCTTAGGAGGAGTCTTATACCTTCCAATTGGGTGAGTGTTCTTGCATTTTAAACGGTTGATTGTGATGAATTGATTTTGTGACCTAAAGCTTTGATTGATGATATGTTGTGTTAGAGAGCTCAATTTGAAAATGTGTATTAGATGATAATGTGTTAGAATGATGTATTAAAGCTAGAAATGCGATGAAATTTATTGGTGAAAATTGATGAATTTAACTTAGAAAAATTTGATGATCATGATTTTGGACTTGTGAATTTTGGTGTTGAGACTTGTTTGATAAATTGTGGCATGATGATATGATGATATAATAGGTTGTATGAGGGTTGGAATGATTAAAATTGAATGGAAATCCCTTGGAATGTCATAGGGCAAGATTCGAACCTTTGAGGAAAAATTGAGGAATTGATGTTGAAAAATGAATTGGATGATGATTTGTGTAGTTATATAGTGCTTAGATGGGTTGTGTTGTGATTGGCAAGTGTTTGAATCAATGGGAAAATTAAATTGTGTTTAGAGACCTAAATGAGCCCAAAGCGAAATATTTAGCGAAACGATGCTTAAAAGAAGTAAAACGGCGAAACGACATTTGAAATGGCCTTATGGCAACCCAAGGATGGGTACTAAAATGAGAAAGAAAATTTAGAAAAATAAATCCCCAAATAACACATAGATGGCCGAACCTTCAAGGAGGAAGGAGGGATTTTGCGGTTTTCGCGTTCTGATGTAATTCGACGCGAAAATGACGAAACGACACTTGAATTGGCCTCTTGACAACTTAATGAGGCATAATAAAATGGGAAAGAAAATTTAGAAAAATAAATCTCAAATTTACACTCATTTGGCCGAACCATCAAGGGTGGATGGGGAGATTTTGTGATTTTTGACGTTTTGACGTTATTTGACGCGTACTGATGGTTGTATGTGATTTTATAGGTTGCCGTACATCGACTTGAATCCCGAATCTTGATTCAGTGAGTTGCCATTGGTCTTGGACCAAGTGGATTGAGGTAAGTAATTGGTTCAATGCATGTATAATTATAAATTAACATGTATTGGTTGAACTGAGAGTGATTGGGAATGTCCTCTGTGTAGGCATTCCGCTGTGTACCGAGTTGAGGGATAAGCTGCTGCGGAGCTTGTGGAAACACGATTTAAGGTAACCTCTTGGTACTGGGGCTTGTTCCCCTTTTCTGTTCCACCTTGCCAGTTGATGGCAACGGTAGGAAGTGTGTATGAATAGTATAGAACACATGAGCATGCATGCATTATTGCTATGGGTACTGCAGTACCGAGTCTCTGGCCAGTAGACAGTTTTATTAGCCTTCGGGCATTTTCGGACTTCCGCTGGATAGGTCTCCAGGAGGGAGTTCCAGTTGACTGCGTGTCATGGTGTGTGATCCGGGTAGGAGCACACTAGGAATGTCTTTGGCGTTTTGGTTGGTTTGGGCATCATGGTTGTGGTTTCTGTGAACACACCTTGGATGATACCCATAGGCTTATATATGCCGAGGGCGTACGTGGAATTGGGGTTACCATCCCGTATCGTCGTATTTTGTTTTCTTTATATTCCCCATTCTCTAAATCCCTTGCTATATCCCGTTTTCAAAGTGGTTGTTGTATTCTATTGATATGCATCGAAGTGAACCATTGGGTGGAGTTTTCTCCAGAACCTCTTGGTTACTGAGATATATTCGTATATCTCACCCCGTCTCGGGGCATTTATTTCAGGAGGTAGCAGTGGAGCAGGAGCCTCGGGCAAGAGGCCCGCAGAGTGAGCGCTGGAGCGCTTCATATTTTGCATTTTGTTGGCCGTGTGGCCTAGGCTAGACTTAGGGCATGAACATGTCATTTGTATTTATTAGTAGCTTCATTAGCATCTTGTTCATGCCATTTTGCCTAAGCCTAGTAGTGATGTATTTGGTTATGTTGTCTTTTAAATTTAAGATGTAATTTTAGAAGAATGTAATTTGAAGTTTTAGTTTCAAGTTGTGATTTGTAAAGCCATATTGTAATAGTATTGATGCATGTCTATTTATGATGGAAGGGCCTTAGGCCTATTTTAGGTTATGATAATATGTATGATGGAAATATGCATGAAAAAGGTGTTAGTGATTGCAACTACTTAAGAATGATTAATATGGACTCTATGTTTAATAACTATAAACTGGATTGGGTTGTAAGTGCCCCAAGGCGTTGTTGGTCCTTGTGTGTGCCACCCATTGGATTATTACTGTATTATCATGTGTTTATTAGGTAAATTTGAGGTTTAAATGATCTTTTACAAATTTGGGATTATTGGAAAAACAAAGGAAACTCTGGCGAATTTTCTGTAGAATTGGCAGATTTTAGGCGAACTTCGGGAGAGCATATCTCCCTCCATAGAGGTCCCCTAGGGACGTGCCATACGCCATTTTGAAGGTTGAGATGTCCTCTACCTTGTGTCAAAATTTAAGAAAAATCTGGGTTGATCTTCGGCCTGAAAAAAATAGAGAAACACGGACTGCCCATGTGCCCCTGCACCTGAGGCAGATTCTGGACCGGATTTGGGAAATTAATTCCCGCTTCGTTTCTCCGCCAAATTAAGCGTGTGATATATCAAAATGAAGTTTGAGATGTCTAGTTTGTAGGATAAAAATTTGAGAGCAAATGGTTGAGTAGATTGAGTTCAGTAATTCGAGCAATGTGAGTGGTTTGGAGCTGTTTTTGGGGTTGTTTGGGCTAATTGCTTATCCCACTTCAAACGGCGATAACCGGAGAAATGAGCTCCGTATTGAGCGTATGATAGCTTGTTAGAAAGAGAATTAAGTAATACAAAAATATAATCTGAGAAGAAGGGTTGGTTGCGATCGGTTTGGTCGAAGAAAAACTTAGAGTGAAACATGTTCGAATTGGAAAAAAACGTAAAGTTGGAAATTGGCTAAGTGAGTTTATGGGAACTCCTTAGTAACTTATAATAAGTAACGTAAGTGATAAAAATAGTTTAAATAAGTCTTCCGCAAGAGTTTACGGTTACGGTCACAGCTTTTAATTATTACGCCTTTTTATGTTTTAAATGCTCGCGTAATAATCGGAAAAAATTTATTCGCGTTTTATAAATGAACTGCTGTGATTGTAACTGCGCTTAATATCATAATTAATGTTAACAATACCGGTACGTAACGGGCTGTTACATTTTATGGTATCAGAGCAGTTTTGTTAGGGAACTCTGATAATGTATATATAGTTGTGTTGTGTGTTGCATAGTTGTATGTAGATTCTTATCGATTACTGCATATGTGATTCCTTAGTGTGGGTCTGATCAACCCATTCCTTTGTGTTACATGCGTAGTCATCGTAAGAAGCCTACGTGGCAACTGTGGAGCACCAAATGTAAGTCCTTAGCCTGATGTTGTGGATGCAGTGTTGACTGCTTCATGGACAAGAGATGGCAGTAAGTAAAATATGAATATTATAGGACTTAAGGGAAACATACTTAAATGTTTTGTCTGACCTTGTAGATGAAATTTATAATGCTTGATTGTAAGTGAAAGTTGTAAACAAATCTATGATATGTACGGTATTGCATGGATGAACCTTGTAGTACCATGAATAATAGAGATATATAATTGAGATGAGTCCATAGTATGGAAAAGGTATTGGTGAAGCTTCCAAGTATGTGTGTAGTATAGTGTGTACAATAGATTTGGTGAATATACTTCATCAAGGTGAGAGGTTTAGAACCTGTTGGATTGTTGAAAATGGTGAACAGGTATGCTCAGGTATGAGTGTGAATATTCTATGTCTGATTAGAAGTTATAAGTCCCTGAAGGATGATGTACACAAAAACAAATTGAGATGGTTCATGCAGAGAAATAAATAGAATAATTGATGATTAATCCTATGGGATTGGACCACTTGAAATTATAATGCTGGTCAATTGTTAAATTGAGATATATTGAAATATGGGATTTAAACCCATAAGGAGGTGAATAATACCTAATGGCCTGATGGTCAGTATACCTATTCTGATGAATAAACGGATAATAATCCAGTGATGGCCTAAGTGCCAGTATACATATATATGTATGTACACCTTGTGACGGCCTGAGCGCCTAATTATCCGTGTTGAGGTAAATTATTAAATTTTTTGTAAAAGGACAATGAGGCCGAATGAAATCCCCGATGATGGGAAATATCTGAAGAGATTGTATGATTAGAGAATGAGCTAATGTACAACTTGATGGGAAATCATGTGATTAGTGTATGAACTAAGTTACAATAAAGTGTGGAATTATGTGTTTAGCAAAAGAGCTAATGTGTAATGTCAAAACAAAAATGATAAGATTAGTTAATGAGTTGAGGTATAAGTGTTAGTGCAAGGATTGATATAATTTTCCAGTGCACGGATTGAGGTGAAATTAGTCTTTTGTGATAGGACGAATATGTTTAGAAGATCCCTGTGTGATGGGAAGTATATGTGAG
>NW_026898021.1:0-4108 GCF_033153095.1 Gastrolobium bilobum | reverse complement strand
GGGAGTTTGAGTTAGGTATATGTTGAGTAGGGGGTGTTCGTTGGGAGATTAGGTTTTAGTATTTAGGAGATAACTAACTTTGTAGAATATGCCTGCAACTTGTTACTACATGATGTCTACATGTAGTTTAATGCATACTTGTGAATAGCCCCCTTAAGCGCGCTATAGTGGAGTTGTGTTACTGCAGCGGCCGAGCCACAAAGATTGTAGCGGGTATAGGGTTGCGGCTGCAGATCATTTAAAGTTATAACTTTATATAAAAAAACATAGATCTCCTCACTTTTGATTATTTTCTTGAATAAAGATATTTTCATTCATTAATACTTACCATGGAGATTTTTATTAATCAATAATATTTTCAATACATTTGAAAATTTTACCGGTTTAATTTTTTTAGTAAAAATTAATTCAACAAGATTTTTTATAGCACTCTTAATTGTTTTGTTTCCACAAATCAAGTAATACATAAATTTTAAATAAGTTCCATAATTTCCTAAAATTTGTTTCTTGATCATTGTGCAAATAACATCTTTTGTTTATATTGGTTTTGTAATTTTTTTTTTGAAATACAAAAGCATAAGTAAATGATAATATAGTTTTTTTTTTCTGAACAATGAGATATGAAGCTCTACATAGATAAAAAAAAATTATGAGATGTGACTAGGTTTTTTCTTGGGTTTAGTTTATGGGTTAATTAATCTTGAGTTTAGAAATTTTTGAGCTATGATTGAGAAAAGACCCAAGTAGATAGAGGGGAATTAATATATTGGATTGTATCGATTTTCATCAACTAATCCGTAAACCGATCCAATCCAATTAAAACTAGCGATTTTTTTTTTCAGTTTTAGATTTTTCGATTTTCGGTTTATCGGTTCGGTCACTGCGGTTTGAATCAGTTTGGATCGGTTGATGAACACCCCTAACTACGGGGGTGTATTGGATTGGGATTTCAAAGGATTTTAATGGATTATTTTTGGACAAAAAAATCCATTGGTATTCAATTAGGATTTTAAAAGATTGAAAAAAAGTCACGTGGTATTCAATTAGGATTTTAAAAGATTATTTTAGAGTCCATCTAAATCCGTTGGTATTCAATTGGGATTTTGAACAAAGAAAAAATGGTATTCAAAAATCTGACGATTTTAATGGATTTTCTATTAGTATGGATTTCGTAAAACTTTTTAGTGAGAAATATAAATAGGATGTCTCTCTCACAATCTCACCCTGACCCCTAGGATTTCTTGAGATTTCTCGTCAAAGCTGAAAAATAACATATTTTTTTAGCAATTTTCATTATAAAACAACTCAGAAAATTTTGAATCTTTGTTAAAATTCATATGGTTTTTTAAAATCTTACAAATTCATATTGTCCTTTCAAATCTTATAAATTCTATTAAAATCCTTTAAAATCCAATCTTATAAAATCTTCATTGTAAAAAATGTCTTTTAAAAAAGTCTTTAAAGTCCGTCCAATTCTAAATAGATTTTTAAAATCTATAAGATTTTTTATCTTAAAAAAATCTTTGAAAATCCTAATCCAAAACACCCCTACAATTTTACACTTTTAACAGATACAAAAAAATGCAATGTTGGGTGATCATGAAAAGGTTGAAGGAAGGAAGAGATGCTTGGGCTTTCAAAGAAGCTCTTGATGTTAAGGTCTTGGAGTTTCTTGATAACCCTGAATCTGTATCAAAGCCAATTGGTTTGAAGGATATTGAGGTCAAATTGAACCACTATCTGTATTCCAAACCTAAGGAATTTGCAGATGATATGAGGCTTGCATTTTCTTATGCATTTCTATACCCTTGGAGGAGTGAGATTCACATGATTGCAAGGAGGGTTAGTGAGAAATTTGAGATAGATTGGAAATCTTTAAAGAAAAAGTGGATTCTTGAGGAAAGAAAAAGAAAGAAAAGTATGTGCAAATCTTGATAGAGAAGCTCAAGGTTGCTGGATTCTGTTTAGAGTGTAGTTTTTGTACAAACTTGATTATTGAATTACTAGGTTATTGATTTTGTTTCCTTTTGAGTTTTATTAAAACGTAGATCCTGTTTTTTCTGTTTTTTCGTTAATAAGCAATCCTGTTTTGTAACGTTTGGCTGAAGCTTGTTAAGTTTAGTTTTATGTGTCTGTTATTTGATCCTATAAACTATTGGTGTTTCATTTGTACTTTATTTATCAGTAAAGTACATCTTATGTTCAGTTTTTAGGTTGTTCGAGTCAATTTTACTGGAGCATATTGGTTATGATCAGTAATGTATCATAAATTTCATATCTTCCAGTTCAATAAAATCTTGAATTTCTGAATCCTGTGATTTTGGATGCAGAAATTCCTTCCAAAATAGCCAAATTAAACCATGGCATATAAAGTAGTGGTTTATATCAGATTTTATGCAGACTTTATCATATTGTGAATGCAATAGTTCATCATTATGTGCCTGCGTTGTTGCAGAATCCAAGCTATATGTATTCAGTGGTTGGCAATGCTAAGTACGGTTAAGCAATTTATTTGATGTCCTTAAGTGGTGGCTGGCATAATTAAGCAATTACAAAAAATCTATTCAAATAACAAAGAAAGATTATATATATATATGTATATATATATATATGTATATATATATATCATTACATAAGTATGAATACAGTGCCTCATCTATTTTCTCTCCTCATCTCCTAAACAGAAAGGCACACCATAATTAAAAAAACTTTTCATGGTATGATTAAATCATAGCATTCTTTCATCTAATGTTCATTGTAACACCTTAGTGGCCTTCACATGAGTCTGCATAGCTTTTCTTTAGGAATCCCAATCTCCTTGGGTAGCTTCTCTAGCTCACCGTGTGCATCAATTACATAGACAAATCAAATGTATCTAATACATTTCTTGGGCTCCTGTATTAGCACAGGGCAAATTTTTATTGAGGTAGCCTAATAGCTGAATGCGCAAAACTTCACCTTAGAAAAAACAAAAAACAAAATGGACAGATGATATATTACAGACAACAACATAGAGGCAGTGAGCTCATGTAAATATGCACATTGAACCATGTGAATATTAACTTCCTCCAATCGCAGAAAAAAGAATTATTACTAATTTACTGTGATGACTAATGCCAGGGCAACCCAAAGTATATCTTAATGAGCCTCATTGACAAAAATATCTACATACAAAAGAGTTGCAGCATGCAACTTAACACATCACTCATTTACAAGAAGAAAACAGGATATAAAATAAGGAAAAGGGCTTTTAATCTCTCCATAACTTAATATCAACAAAGAGAGTGAGACATATCTTCTCTCTTCACTTAATCATCTCACAATTACATTGCTTTTATCACCGGAAAAAAATAACTATTATCAGGTGGAGAACCTTAGTTTACTATTATCTTTTCCCTTGCCAAATCAAATACCAGTTTTAATAATTCTATTTGATGCATGATTGCATAAACAGTTAGTTGGCTGAAGCACATAAATACCATCAGAAACGTTACTTTAAAAGACTTGCATAAATATGTGCTGAATAAGAAGCACAAAGAAGCTTCTGTGAATACTTGAACAAACGTTAGCCTCTGCCAACTTCAAAGGTAAGATGGTAGTATCTCTAATGCCACAAAACATCAAATCGAACTAAAGGGAATGCATGCTAGGAAAGTCACAACTGAGTACTAGAAGACCAGAAATTTTCTAGTACTCAAACATCGTCAAAAAATGGAATGATGAATATGACTTAAACATCATGCTGTGAACCATACAACTTTTAAATCTGCTAACAAACATGTATAAGTATAACTTAGATACCAACCCTTAGTTAATGTTAAGCCAATTTATATGCGATATGTGAGGACAATAACTTTAATTAACTTAGGTAATTTATTAATTATGACTTTTGGAACTTAGCATTGATATTAATCTTTCTGACTAGTTTGATATTGAAAATTATAAATTTTTAATCTTTCCAAAAAAGGAGAGAGTGAGAGAAAGGATACTCACATCAATCAAAACATGTTTACAAGCACTATGGTCTGTATATATACGCTAAAAGACACCTTTTCTTTGACAAAATGTTCGATCATGCACCCACCAAGTACAAAAGTTGATAGATCTA